>NC_000083.6:42847642-43007642 GCF_000001635.26 Mus musculus | reverse complement strand
ACACACACACACATGTGCTCACATATGCACACAATACACACACCTCACAAACATACACATACCTCACACATACACACATGCATACACCAAACATGAACACACATGCATACATGCATGTATACCCCATGCATACATGCATTCATACACAGAAACACACACACACACACACTGAGTAAGAGGACCAGAATAAGCCTCAATTGCTTTCAACTCCACAGTTTTTTTTTTCAAATAACTTTCTCTGAAACTGATACTTTGAATTTTGTATGAGAGTTGAATTTCATAAGACAGGATCTAGAGACTCTGGCCGTTAGGACTCCATGAATCTAATAATGACAGGAAAGGATTAAGATTAGATTCCATTTCATTCAGAACTAAGGAGAGACAGGTAACAGTTAAACACATACAGCGTAGTCACCACCTCCCTCTCTCTGGAAGTCTGTGGTGTAGGGGGGGGGTAGGTATGTGGTGGGGGGGCTGTGTATACATGTGTGTCAGTGTGGGGAAGAGGTGAGAGACAGGAAGGACAAGTTAGCTGAGAAAACAGTGTAGAGAGTGTAGAGTCCTGACACAGTCAGGCCTGAATTAGGAAGATGGAGAACTGCTGCTTTCAAACTGGTCCTAATCATGTTAATCGTGTGTGTTAATGAGTCTGCCACCTTTCCTCTAAGTGATGTTGACACATGTCTGCTCACACAAATTAACGGGCCCAAGCACTCACACATGCTGACCAGTGTCAGAGAAGACAGGTGTGCAGAAAAAGAGGAAGGCAGAGAAGAATAAACAATATAGGAAGATAACTACAGACTTTTGTTTTTTGAAACAATCTCACTGGTAGCCCTAGCTAGCGTGGAATGCACTGTATAGACCAGGATAGCCTTCAACTTACCGAGATCTGCCTGCCTCTGCATCACTAGGATTAAGGAATGCACCCAACATGCCCAGAACAATGTTTTGTATCTTTGTAAAGCAGTGAAATGGGGTGGGGGTGGGACTCTCAATACTAACAAGTATTAAAAAGTTTAAACAGCTGGAAATGTCCATCACACTGACTTGATCTTTGCATGGTCTATTTGTATATCAAATGATTTCAATGCATCTAAATATGTGTGTGTGTGCGTGCGTGCATGTGTGTATGTGTATATGTACATATGTGGTGTGTGTGTGTGTGTGTGTGTGTGTGTGTGTGTGTGTATCTTTGCTCTCTTGCCTGCCGCACCTTGTTCCCATCTCTCCCCTTTCCCTTCCTCTGCACATCTCCCCACATGACCCAGCTCAGTCTAGTCATGTCCACTCTGAACTCTGCCAGATGTCCCTGCCTCCGGCTCTGCTTTCCCAGCTCCAAATGATCTGATGCCTTCTTGTGGCTCCCATGGGCACCACATTCATGTGCACAAAGTCACAGACACACACACACACACACACACACACACACACACACATAATTAAACATAAAATCTCAAACAAACAAATAAATGAAAATGTGATTAAAGGTAAGGTATGATTGTAACACCTAGGAAAATATGAGTGGGTTATATAATTTTTAAGAAACTGTTTAAAGGAAAGAAGAGAGAGTGAACATCTTCCAGCTGTGTAGAGGAGTCTACACATTTCCCTAGCTTTGTTAAGGTCAAGCATATTCCTCACAGACCCGTGTGTTTGAACACTTGGTTCCCCAGATGGTGGATGCTGTTGGAGAGCTAGCATCTTTGCTGAAGGAAGCGCATCCCTGGCGGCTGGACTTGAGAGTTCTTTTCTTAGCTTGAGCCCATTTTCTGTTTGCTGTCTCTGCTTCCTGTTCACAGTAAAGGATGTGATCACTCTGCTTCCTATTCCAGCTGTCAGGCCCCACTCACTGCCTTCCAATCTCCCTACCATGAGAGACGCTTATCCCTCTGCAAATGTAAGCCCAAATAAACTCTTACTGCTGTAAATTGCCTTAGTCGTGGCATTTTATCACAGCAACAGAAGATTAAATAATACAGAAATCGATACTCAAGAATCGCCGTTGCTGGGAAGTACCTGATTGTGTTGCTTTTTGCAGGACTGTGGACGACCTTGGAACTTTGTACTAAAAAAACAGTTGAATACTGTAAATAGAGCAGAAAGGCCATTGTGGTAGAATCCTGGAAGACAGAAGTGCTCAGAGAAACAATTAAATGTTTACCCTTTGTAACAGTTGCCTTGGTTGGTCATGGTGTCTCTTCCCAGCAACAAAATCCTAAGACAGTCATTTAATGTGTCAAAGTTTTGGTTTTCTTATCTACAAATTGTGGATAATAATTTTTGACATTTGGTAGGATTGCCATGAGGATGGAATAAGAAATAATGCATTTACCACAACACTTAGCACAGAGTTAACTCTCAACCAATGTACATGATGATACTGGGCAGATGGTATCTTCCCTTGCCAAAGGTGTACTGAGAGAGATACTATCTTCATTCTTCAGATAGCACTGGACTAAAGGCATAGTCAACAACTCCTGAGAAAACAGACTCACCAAATAGAACTATGGTGTTCAAGATCATAAAGCCTGAAGAACCAGGACAGCAGAATGCCTGGTGTCTACAAAGCCCAATATCTCACCACTACAGCGCTTTAAAATATATGTGAGATATTTGTAATGTAAAATATATGTGAGATATATGTAATGAAAAATATATATATCTTCTCCCTCCTTTTCCTCTTCTTTGCATTGCTAAAACTGAGGCTGTAGCTCAGTTGAGAGAATGCTTGCCTTGCATGCTGGGAGCCTTTGTGGTTTGATTCCAGCACCATATAAACTGGTGTGACAGCTCACTTATGTAAATCCAGTACTCAGAAGGTAGAGGCAGGAGAATCAGAGGCTCAGCATCATCGTTGGCTACTGTCTTAGTCAGGTTATCTATTCCTGCACAAACATCATAACCAAGAAGCAAATTGGGGAGGAAGGGGTTTATTCAGCTTACACTTCCATACTGCTGTTGATCACCAAAGGAAGTCAGGACTGGAACTCAAGCAGGTCAGGAAGCAGGAGCTGATGCAGAGGCCATGGAGGGGTGTTACTTACTGGCTTGCTTCCCCTGGCTTGCTCAACTTGCTTTCTTACAGAATCCAGGACTACCAGCCCAGGTTAGTCCAGCACCACCCACAATGGGCCCTCCCACCCTTGATCACTAATTGAAAAAAATGCCTTACAGCTAGATCTCATGGAGGCATTTCCTCAAGGAAGGCACCTTTCTCTGTGATAACTCCAGCTTGTGTCAAGTTGACACACAAACCCAGGCAGTACAGCTACATAGTGAGTTCAAGGCCAGTCTGGGTTTCATGAGACCCTGTCTTTTTTTTTTTTTTTTTTTGAGACAGGGTTTCTCTGTGTAGCTCTGGCTGTCCTGGAACTCACTCTGTAGACCAGGCTGGCCTCAAACTCAGAAATCCGCCTGCCTCTGCCTCCCGAGTGCTGGGATTAAAGGCATGCGCCACCACGCATGGCATGTCTTAAAGAAAATACTATCAAAGTGTTTTCTGAGTTTCTTTTCATTAATGTTTATCAAGTTTTCATTAATGTTTGTCAAGTTTTCAATTTGTTTGCAGTCATGATAGACAGAGTGCTGACCAATGGTTCTCAATTTGGGAATATCTCCTGGCCCCAGAAGATATTGATCCATATCTAAGATGTTTCTGGCAACTACAGGGAGAGGCGAAGGGATGCCTGTAAACGGCACCTTTCCATGACAACGAATTAATTAATGCTACCAAAGCTGAGAAACCTTCTCTATAGATAAAAGGTTCCATAAGCACTTGTTGGCATCCACAAAAGTGTCTGGGTTTGGTGACTGTATATGGGATGGATCCCCAGGTGGGGCAGTCTCTGGATGGTCATTCCTTCAGTATCTGTTCCACACGTTGTCTCTGTAACTCCTTTCATGGGTATTTTGTTCCCCCTTCTAAGGATCAAAGAATCCACACTTTGGTCTTCCTTCTTCTTGAGTTTCATGTGGTTTGTGAATGGTATCTTGGGTATTCCAAGCTTCTGGCCTAATATCCACTTATCAGTGAGTGCATACCACGTATTTGTGTGTTCTTTTGTGGTTGGGTTACCTCACTCAAGATAATATTTTCTAGTTTCATCCATTTGCTTAAGAATTTCATAAATGTATTCTTTTTAATAGCTGAGTACAAGACCTTACTGACAGGAGCCTTATATAGCTGTCTCCTGAGATGCTCCACCAGTGCCTGACAAATACAGAGGTGGTTCCTCGAAGCCTACCATTGGGCTGAGCACAGGGTCCCCAATGAAGCAGCTAGAGAAAGTACCCAAGGAGCTGAAGAGATTTGCAGCCCCATAGGAGGAAAAACAATATGAGCTAACCAGTACCCCCAGACAGGGACTAAATCACCAACCAAAGAGTACACATGGTGGGACTCATGGCTCCAGCTGCATATGTAGCAGAGGATGGTCTAGTCAGTCATCAATGGGAGGAGAGGCCCTTGTTCCAGTGAAGGCTCAGCGCCCCAGTGTAGGGGAATGCCAGGGCCAGGAAGCAGGTGTGGGTGGGTTGGTGATCAGGGGGAGGGGAGAGGGCATAGGGGGTCTTCGAAGGGGAAACCAGGAAAGGGGCTAACATTTTAAATGTAAATAAAGTAAATTAATAATAATAATAAACAAAAGTTCTCTAAGAGCAGGAGCTAGTTGCTTTTCTTGCAGCATCTATATAGCTGCCCTTCCAGCGACAGCCTGAAAGGCTGATCCTCTTGGGAGCTGCTGGAGTAACCCAACCCCACCCCAACTCCAGCCACTGCTAAAGTAAAACATAAACACAAACAAACAAACAAAAACGCCTCTGACATAATTAAGTGTGATAGCACTCAACTGTAATGCCACACAGAAGCCGAAGGACCAGAAGTTGAGGGCCTGTCTCCATTATACAGGGAATTCAAAGCAAGCCTGGAATAGATGAACTAGTCTCTACAAGCAAAACGAACCTCCAACATAATCCTTCTGAAGACAAACTGGATTTGTTTGCTTGTTTGTTTCCTTTCTTCCTTTCCTCTTTCCCTTGCCTCTTTCTGCCCTTTCTTCAGCTTTTGTGGTCATTGAAAGTGTTCTAAAAGTGGATTCAAAACGTTTTGCACAGTTTGTAAATTTCCTGAGACTAATTGAATTATTTCCTGACATTTCCTGGTGCATTTTGAAGGAAAGTATCAGGGAATGTGAGCAGAGTCTCACTTTGCATGGATAAGTTAAGAGCGTGTCTGTGAATCTTTCAATATGGCTGCCAAAAAGGGAAAGAAAAGTCTCTCGTGACACCCGACCCTCTGCTTCTCAGGGGTTAGCCTCACCGATTTCGAGAGTACACAGGTCCCGGCAGCTGCTCAGCAGATACCAGCTGCACAAACCAAACTGTAGCTGGATTGAAACAAGTACCCTCCACAAACTAATCAGAATGCAACGGCTTTACGTCCCTTTGAAGACCATAAGGCCCACAGACATGTCCCTTCCCTCTTGGGAGGGATGCTGATGAAAGTCCCTCAGTGTGTGTCCCCCAGCAGAGCCCACAGCTTCCCTTCCTGGGAAAGCGGGAAGCCCCTCTTTTCCCAGCGGGGGGAGGGGGGTTGTAGAGGGGACGCTTCGAAATGACGTGACCATAAATTCATTCACATGGCTTAACAGTTTGATTCTAAGTGTAATATCACCCATCTGTCGTTAAAACGAACTGTTTCCAGATTGAGAAGAGAGGGATGAAACCAACCCTTTTTGTAGAATTGAAAGTTGAAGTCACATAGACATGGAGTACGTCCTCTAAGAGCGGGGCTGCTACATGATCTGGGCAAAAGCGAGATTCTCTCCCCTTTGCATCTGTTGCTTTTCTCTTTGAGGTATTTTACGTGAAAAGTGGGGCTTGCTCGCTCCTTGTTGGTTTGGCAGCCCATTGGCAATAGATGGCGAGGCCCTTGTTTCCAGAGCTGAGATACAGAACACACACGCTCCACACCTGGCTTTTGGATGCGTTCTGGGGCTCCAAACTCAGGGCTTCCTGCTTGCAACTGCGTCATCTCGGCAGCCCTGAAATGTTTTAAATGATTTTCCTTTTATAAATTATTTGTCTCTCCCCCTCCCCCTCCCTCCTTCCCCTGCCCCCTCCCTTCAGCCACTCTCTGTTTCTCTCTCTTTGTCTCTTTGTCTCTTTGTCTGTCTCTCTGTCTCTCTGTCTCTGTCTCTGTCTCTCTCTCTCTCTCTCTCTCTCTCTCTGTGTGTGTGTGTGTGTGTGTGTGTGTGTGTGTGTGTGTACACGCTTCTCAGCTGTGTATGTGGATTCAGGGATGCTCGTGTCATGACACATGAACAGAAGTCAGAGGACCACTTGAGGTGTCTGCCTTTTTGAGGCAGGGTCTCTTGTTTCTCTAATTCGGGCAGCTTTTTGGAGACTCTCTTCTCTCACCCTTCTCTCTTTCCACAGGCTCACCAGACCTGCAGCTGCAAACACTGCTGAGCCCAGCTTCGCGTGGCTCTGGAACTCTGAGCTCAGCTCCTCAGTTTTCCACTCCCAGATTCAGAGGAGGAGGAATCTGAGGGTTTTCCTTCATCCTTCGTGTCACGTGATCGTTTTCCCTTAGCTTGGTGATAACCGGATCACTAGGTTAGGAAGCGTCTCAAAGAAACCCTTATGAAAAAGCTTAAGATTTCTGGGCTCTCCGCTGGCCACATAAGAAGAGATGTTCTTGCTGAGACCTAACGCCCACCCCATCCTCTTTAGGCACCAGAGACGTAAGACCCCTCTGCTCTCTATTGACTCACTGCGAGGTCTGGAGGAGCTTGAGAGGAGGCGTTTCCACAGTGTCTTGTGGGATGGACCCTTATTTGCTATGGGAGGGTAACAGGGAAGCTTTCGATTAAGCAATAGATACAGACCGTGAGAGCAGTCAGACTCTGTGACTCCCTTTAGTATTTTCAGTTGCTAAGTAGGAGAAATAAACTATGATATGCATGCCTCATGGGTCTAAGTATGAGGTCAATAAACAGGAGGCCATTGCTGTAATCCTTCAACACAGAAGCAAGGGCCTTGTCAGCTGAGTAGGATTCTCCATTGACGATGGAGATGTTGTGTTGGGCTCAGATGCTCCCCTCAGATGAATATAGAAGAGTTAAAGCCAGACATACTTATTACAGTCTACCACCCTCACTGTCCAGCCAGAACACCTTGCTTCATTTTCTGGCAAAGAACTTCTTCAGGGCAGACCTCCCACACACGGCTGAGACTTTCCGGGAAGCCCACTAGTTGGGGTGTCTGAGGATTTGCTAAGAAACCTCTTTCCCTAAACAGTGTAGAGAAGAAATGAAGAGGAAAGCCAGAGGGAGAGGAGTCAGAAGAAAGGAAAGAGCACTTCCTGGTGAGATAAGACTTAATTCATGCCATGAAGAGGGATTGCAATCTGGACGGTAAATTATAGGGCTACACCTCTGAAGGCTGGGGAAATTCCAAGACGGGACAAATGGTCAGGAACAAGAGAAATCTAGGACCACGAGGAAAAATAATGTGCAGATATAGATTGAGAGCTACGTTTACTTAATTCTTACAGTGACTCAAAAACTAGATATAATCTCTCCATTTTTACTCAGGAAATTGCTGCACAGTGGAATTAAAACCACATGCAAATGCATTCAGTTAGTTAATTGAGTATAACTTTCTACCAGATGCACCTGTCTCTGGTCCCCTCACTCAGTCCACACTCTCTTGGATTTGAAGTGAGAGCTGGAGAGTTATTACGGGTTGGAGGTGGGGTAGTAATAAAGTTGGAGCCATCCCAGGCAATAGTTGGGTAAGAGAAAACATAGTTTGACCTTTGGTGTGGCAGGGTAAGCCCTGTTGTTTCATGGTTTGGGGACTGACGTAGAAAAATACTGAGATAAAAAGGAAGTCTGCTAGTACCTTCTTGATGACCCAGTGCCACAGGGTCTTACCCAGGCAGCTTTGTGGAGACAAATCAACCCAGTCCTGGAAAGTTCCAGAAGCCTCTTCATGCTTTCATGAGCAGATGGTGCCACGAGGACCACATGTCAGAACTTACAGATTTTAGCCCGCCATAGTTTTATTTTATTTTCCCTTTCATTGTGTAATTCACACAAGCCGTGACAGCTTGCCTCATTGAAACGTTCTTCTTTAAAGTCTGCCCTCCCGTGTGGTGTCTTTTTGCCTGACTGAGCTACTGGCCAGTCCAAACAAGTAAAGCTTTCAGAATACAACTCAGACCTGGATTTTACAAAAGTAATTCATTCAAACCTAGCTTTATTGGTGTGTGTGTGTGTGTGTGTGTGTGTGTGTGTGTGTGTGTGTGTGTGGTGTATGAATTTTCAAAGTCTGTCTTGACTATTTATCTCCCTGGTTCTGGTGTGACCCAATAAGATAATCCAAACTGAAAGGAGATGCAGCACCAGCTGGCTGCACTGCCCAGCCCTGTTGCTCATACATCATGGAATCCTCATCACTAAGATTCATCTCAGAAAGACTGATCATACCTCTTTGTCTGCAGCACACTGCTGACAACGCCTATGTAATCTCTCCCTCTGTGTAAGTGTATGCAGGTGCGTGTGCACATATATATGTATGCATGTAAAGGCCATAAGTTAACATGGAGTGTTTCTTTAATTTTTTTCAACTTACTTTTTTGTTGTTGGTGTGCATGTGTACGTGTGCATGCCAGTGGAGTGTATGTATGTACTGTATAAGCATGTGGAGAGGTATCCATATGTGCGTGCAAATGCCAGAGAAGGTGTTCCAGACTCTCTCACTCCTCATCTTACTTCCCTGAGACAGGTTAGCTTATTGAACCTGAAACTAAGCTGGTGGCCAGTCAGTCCCACGATCACCACCTCCAAGGAGGTGTCACAGGCATAAGTGTGTCTACACCCAGATGCTCATGCAAAGGTTGAGATATGAAGGTGCATCCTCCTATTTGTACCGCACCCACTCTGACCCACAGGGCTATCTTTCTAACCTCCTGTCTACTTGGGGAGGAAAGGGTTGACTTCAGCCTACAACTCTCAGATACACTCCATCAGTGAAGGACATCAGGGAAGGAACCTGGAGACAGGAAGGGACAACTTATCAGCTTTTGCCTCCCGATGCTTGTTCAGTCTGCTTTCTTACAGCACCCAGGACAACCCACTCACAGCATGCTGGGCTGGGCCTTCTCACAGCAGTCACTAAGAAAATTCACTACAGGCTTTCCCATGGGTCAGTCTAGTGGGGGCATTTTCACAATTGGGGGTTTCCTCTTCTCCCGTGACTCTAGCTATGTCAAGTAAAACTAAGTCAGCATACATTCCAGCTGTTTTGTTTGTTTGTTTGTTTGTTTGTTTGAGACAGTGTCTCCCTAAACCTGGAGTGCAGGGACTCAGCTGAGTCAGCTGACTAGTGCACTCCAGAGATCTGCCTGTCTCTGACTCCTCGGCTCTGAGCATGTGTTGCTCTGCCTAGCTTTTTACACGGGGACTGGGGATTTGAACTTCGATCCTCATGCTTGCTTGGCAAGCCCTTTACCAAGCCATCTCCCAGGCTCTAGATTCCCTTCTGAATGGAACTGTAATCACTGCCTCCTCCAGCCATTTTCATCTCTTCTCTTACCAGGTACCCACGCTTATTATCCTAATGCATACCATTCACCAACCACAGCTTCATTCATAAACGGATGTAACAATGAACCACAGAAACCATTATATTCACATGTTACATAACCTTTAATATGCTATCATCTAATTTTGCTTTGTTATCTTTACGATCCGAAGCACAGTTAGAAACCGTCCTTGCTGGCGTATGTAGATCGATTGGTTCTTTCATTTTGACTCACATAGTTATTTCTTAGTAGACATACAGAGCCTGTGGTCACCATTCATAACCCGTAGGTGTGTAGGTTAGTTTAAGATGGTATTAGTTGCCTATTTGTGCTTTAAATTACCTTCCTCTAGTTTGTTTATGGAAGATGTTCTAAGGTATTAACCCAAGAATGTTATTTCCTTAGCCATAATTATATATACTTAATTTCACTTAGTACCACCAAGTTGCTCCTCAAAGCGTAGTTCTGTCTCTCTATCTTTTTCCCACCAAGATTTGATAAACTGCTAGCTGGTTTTCACCAACTTCACACAAACTGTAGTCATGTGGGAGGGAGAGATCTTGGTTGAGGGATGGCCTGTGGGCATGTCTGTGAGGCAAGGTTCTTGATTGTTGATTGATGTGACAGGACCCAGGCCATTGTGAGCTGGGCCATCCCTGGGCAGGTGGCTATGGGAGGCATGAGAAAGGTCGTTGACCCTGAGCCTGGGGGCAAGCCAGTAAGCATCATTCCTCCATGGTCTTTGCTTCATTCAGTTCTTCCTCTGGGTGATGTAGACCTTTCCTTCCCTCAGTGAAGGAGGATAAACTATAAACAGAATGAACCCCTTCATCCACAGGTTAGTTCTGGTCTGCATTTTATCCCAGCAACAGAACCAAATGAGGACAATAACATATAAGTTTTGTCCAATGGTGAGAGTATAATATGACCTCATCTTAACTGCATGTTATTCATTTTTTTTTAAAAAATTGTATTTACATTGACTTTCGCATCTATTTGTTTACGTGGGCATGCATTTGTGTAGGCGTGAGTGTAGCACACAGTGTGTGTTAAGGTCAGAAGACAGTTCTAAGAGTTTGTTCTCTCCTTCCACCATATAAATTCTGGAAACTAAACTCATCAAGTCTTCAGGCTTGGCAGCGGGCATTCCTAACCGCCAAGCCGTCTCACTAGCCCTTAGCTTTATTTTTAAAAATTGCTTAGTGATATTTGTTGGGTTTTACTGCTGTGAAGAGACTCCATGACCAAGGCAACTCTTATGAAGGACAACATTTCATTGAGACTGGCTTACAGGTTCAGAGGTTCAGTCCATTATCATCATGGCAGGAAGCATGGCGGCATGCAGGCAGACATGGTACTAGAGAAGGAGCTGAGAGGTCTACATTTTGATCCAAAGGTAACCAGGAGAGCTTTCTTCTGCACTTAGTAGAGCTTAAACATAGAACCTCAAAGCCTTCAACAGAGGAATGGATACAGAAAATATGGTACATTTACACAATGGAGTACTACTCAGCCATTAAAAATAATGAATTTATGAAATTTCTTAGGCAAATGGATGGACCTGGAAGGCATCATCCTGAGTGAGGTAACCCAATCACAAAAGGACACACATGATATGCACTCACTGATAAGTGGATATGAGCCCAGAGCTTACAAGCATCTTACCAACAGAATCACTGCTCCAGCTTCAAAATTTTTATGAATTTTTCTTTTCTTGTCATAAAATCTGTATATGTAGATCATCATAATTTCATGGCTGTAGTAATCAAATCAAATAGAGAAAATGGAAAAAAGAACCTCAAAGCCCACCCCCACAGTGATGCACTTCCTCCAACAAGGCCACACCTCCTAATAGTGCCACTTCCCTTGGGCCAAGCATATACAAACTGCTACAATGTAACCATTTTTATGCACTTACTTACTTTGAATGTGTGTGTGTGTGTGTGTGTGTGTGTGTGTGTGTGTGTATTGTATGTAAATATCTGTTTTCAAATATGTGGACACACGTGTGTGTGGGTGCATGCACATGTGTCCACATACATGAAGAGAGTCCTGAGGTTGACATCAGGAGTCTCTTTGTGTCACTCTCTCCTCCCTTCATTGATTCAGGCTCTATCAATTAAACCCAGAGCTTACCAATGTGGCTAATCCCACGAGCCAGCTTGTTCTGGGGATACCCTGACTCCACCTTCCAAAGCTAGCATTATAGGCAGGCTGCCACATCCTTCTGACATTGGCCCAGATACTAGGATCCAATCTCTGGTCCTCCTGATCCCCCCACAAGCTCTTTAACAGCTGAGCCATCGCCTTGGCATTTAAATGCATTTTAAAGGATTTAATAGTGATAAAGCCCCATTCATGAACTTGTCATTTTGAAAAGTTTTGCCTTCTGTGAATTTCCTATTAATACCTATTGTCCAGTTTTCTACTAGATTTCCCACTGTTTTCCTGTGTGTTTACACAGGGTTCATTCTAGATTTGGATGGATTAGTAGCCAGTAGTATCTTATTATATATACTATACTATACTATACTATAATATAATATAATATATCATGTTATATGTTATATTTGTTATATATTATATGTGTTATAGTATATTACTTATATATTAATTATAGTATATTACTTTATAATATATAGTAATATATTACTTTGTAATACATTACTTTATAATATATATAGTATATAATATATACTATATTATATACTTTAATATGCTGCCTAGTGTGCACTGGCTAATTTTTTGACTCCTTGCTGACCAAACACTTCTGTAACTGTGTATATCTCCTTCTTTTAGTTTTAGAGTTTGTCTATAAAACCCCCAACTACTCCCACTTCTATAACGGCAGCATCAGGAACTCTTGAGGACACACTTCAAGGAAACTGCGAAGATTCCTAAAAATTGTGCAACGATGATCATCTAGAGTCTGTGGAAATTGTCCTCAGAGCATACGATAGGTGAAGAAACATTTGTTGGAGCGCTTTCCTATGTCTCAGAACAAGCAGAGCTACGGTCTGTTCTCTTCACTGTCTGCATCCCAGCGATGGAGATGCAAGTACAGTGTGTGGCCGAGAGAGCAAGCTCCCTTCCCTTTCAGCCTACAGCCAAGCCCTAAGCGGGCCCAGCAACCAGGGAAGCCCACCCTGTTTGTCCTCCCGTCTGTCTCCAAGCTGTTGAGGCTGAATTCTTAGAAGGTATAGCTAAAGGTATAGGACATCTTTGTCCATCCATCTCCCATTTCTAGGGGCCAAGATTTGACCCCAGATGTGGCAAGCATCAAATAATGAGTCCCTTACTGTTAGTCCAGATTACTCATAAGACTGAGATTCCAGGTGAAGCTAGCTGAGAAGATTAGAGGTTGTCATGCCCACACACCTTGTTAGTGTTGTCCCACTCTGTCCCCTAAAGCTTAGGTAGGCAGGCAGTCTCTAAAGACTGGAGACCACCGCACTCTTCCACAAGGAATGGTTTTATTTGAGAGTCTGGGAAAGTTCAAGTCTCAAGTTACTTTGGAAAACAATGAGACATTGGTATGAATCTTGTAAGGGGAGGCTGCGTGCTCAGTGCAGTAAGAGGTTGAACAAGATGCCATCTGGTTCACCAGAAGCGCTATGGAAGAAGCTGCTGGGGCCATTCTTCCAAGAGAACAGAAGAAGCCCCAAAGACTTGCCACTAAAACCGCCTTTGTGAAGAGCCGGGATTTCATTGGCTCAGACTGCGGAGCAGGGATCTGAACCAACAGAAGCAGCAGCCACGTGGTGGAGAACCAGACTGTGACAGAGCAGACAGTTTGACGGAGACAGGAAAATGAACAAAGCCAGTTCTGATGAAATCTCCACCATTCCAGTTTGACGATTCCGTTTCCAATAGTTTTTTTTTTTTTAATGTTTAAACATATTTGTTTAGTCCTTCTCTTATGTGTATGGGTGAATGGTCTGTGTGCCATATTTGTACTATACCAGTGAAGGTTAAAAAAAAAGGGGGGGGGGGGTTGTCATGCCCAGCACCAGTGCAATCCTTTAACCCTAGCATGCAGGAGGCAGAAGCAAGCAGATCTCTGTGAATTTGAGGCCAATCTGCCCTATAGAGTGAGTTCCAGGATAACCAGAGCTAAAAAAAAAAAAAAGAAAAAGAAAAAGAAATCCTGTCTTAAAACAGCCACATACACCTCCAAACAAATATACTATTTGGCTATTTGGGATAGAAAAAAATACAACAATAAAAGCAAGCAATCTAATTTAAGAATAAGCAAAGGATTTGAACACATATTTTCCAAAAGAATATGAGCAAATATTGGGCAGAAGTTATATATTCTATCCTAAACAATCTAGTAGTTCTATTTTTAAAAGTAAAGTGAAATTAATTTTAATTAACATACTTATTAATGTTTGTGTATGTGGAGGCCTGAGGTTCACATCTGGATGTCTTCCCAAAGTGTTTCTCCACCTTGTGAAAGTGATTTTATTTCATTCATTTTTTTGCATTTTATTTAATTAAAGAAATTAATTTAGTTAAGGAATCATTTTTATTTAATGCAATATATGCACATTGCTAGTTTAACATATAATTAACATGGTAAAACTATGAGATTGCCTATTTTTATATAACTTATTTATTTTTATTGTATGTACATTGGTGTTTTTGCCTGCATGTGTGAAGGAGTTGGATCCCCTGGAACAGAAGTTGCAGACAGTTGTGAGCTGCCATGTAGGTGCTGGGAAATGAACCTGGGTCCTCTGGAAGAACAGCCAGTGCTCTTAACTGCTGAGCCATCTGTGCAGCCTGTCTACTTTATTTTTTTTTTAGCATGTTTTACTTATTCTTCACACAGCAAACTTTCAAGTTCTCAATACCCAATTTTGCTGTCAAGATGACTCATGGGGCAAAGGCATCTTCCAGTAATGCTGAGAGACTGAGTTTGATAGCCAGGACCCATGTGGTGGAAAGACAGAATTGACTCCCAAACGTTGTACACACACAGAGAGAGACACAGACAAAGTCAACACCCATATTGGTTAAGAACACTAATACCCACAGTATAGTAATATTCCCTCAAGGATATTATTTAGGTTTGATAAACAATCCCCCATTAGCAGTAAAGTCCCTAAAGGCAGAGACTGCATACAAACTTTGTCATTCATGTATTCTAAGCATCTAGCATGGGCAGCCAGACTGTCAGCTTGTTGAGTGCTCTGGTATGTTGATCTTTTTTTTTTTTTTTTTTACTTTGAGGTGTTTGCCTTGTGACTTCCATCTGCCCTGACTGCTCATAAAAATCTCTTGAGTGTCTTTCCCAGAAGGGAGTGTCACTGGAATCCTCCGTAGTATTAATATGTTTTTATTTTTTATTTTTTCTGAGTGGAGAGTTCAATAACAAGGACTTGCTTCATTTGCCAATCCCCATGGTTTGAGTTGTCTCATGACTGTGAGGTCAAGCTACCCGCCATGATATCTGCTCTGGAATGGAGAAGAGATTTACCCAGATGGAAGATAGTTCTAGCCTGAGCCAGCCCCAGTGCAGAGGATTTGCCAAAGCAGCTGGCAAATTGGACAAAGTTAGCCTAGGTAACTTTCAATATGTTTCAACAACACTGCCTTAATTAATCATGATAAATGTTCAAAGGGGGTATTATTACCATTTACAGCTGTGGAGAATAAAACCGAGGGCGCATAGGATAATTAAAGTTACTTGCTAATACGTGGAATTATACGTTGGCTAAATTAATGGCCAACCCCTTTTCTCCTTTTCAACTCCCTCCTTGTGTATTGATTGGGTCATCCGTACGTGGTCTTAGCAAGAGTCTCATTATTTCACCTGGAGTAGGATTCTGTACTATCTCCCTCAAAAACGTTTTCCACGGATGTATTCACACACATGCTAGGCTCCTCACCCATGATTCCTAGCCCTCTACTTCCTGCTCCTGAGAACTGTGTACGTTCTTCTGACTACAGAGAGCAGAAGCCTCATGGGTACGAGGATGGGAAACTACCCGTGGGAATTCAAATGTTTGCACAGTTGCTGTGGTTCTGGGGCATTCCTCTGCCTACAGGGCTCACAGGATGTGAGAACAGACAATAACCACTGTGCCTAGGGCTGGGGAAGGACATTTCCTTCCCAGGAGTCTCCGCTGTAGCCAAGGCTGAGTCCGCCGGGGAGATGCTGCCAGGGAAAAAGAAAGAACGCAGAATTGGTAGGTAGGAAAGCAAGAGCAATTTTGTGAAGCAAGGTTCGGTCTTTAAAACTCACAGCTACCCCACTTGCCTTTAGGATATAAAGTCATCTTTAGCTGTTCTCTGCCACCTGCGTCCACAGTGCCAATCATTGCTCTTCCCTTCTCTCCACTGTAGAGTCAGAAACAGTGGCTCCTGCCAGTTATCCAGTGGTACAATGAGGTCTGTGATTTACACACGTGTCCCTCCTTCTCCCTAAGGTTCTATCATTATCCCTATTTTAATTTTGAAAACGGGACTAAAGCCTTTAAGTGATTCGACCCTCAACTACTATGTAGCAGCGCACAGCTGTGAACCTGAGTCGACCTCACTCCACCACGCACAAACATCTCTGCTACACTCTCCCAGGATGGAGCAGCGAGTTCCACTCACTGGGCAGTCTCTCTTGGGCTTTTTCTCTGCCTCCCATTTCCACTGTTCCTTGTTTGCCTAGTCAGCTGATGCAATCTCAGCGTGCACACCAGGCAAGTGGCACCTGCAGTGTGGGAAGTCAGGTCATTAAGATTCTCTCCACCCGCTGTTCCCTTTGGTTAGACAAACAGCAGCTAATGAGGCTTGCTGACGTCAGTAACAGTCGCGCTGGGGAGGTGCGCTGCTCACTCACCCATTTCACAGATCATCTGGGCAAGCAGAGGACCCGGGAGCAGAGCTATTCAAAACAAATAGGAAGAAAAACCCAACTCTCTTCCCGTTCCGCTGAGCCTTAAACGCCTGCTCATCTCTGAGATAATGTTATCATTCTACTACTGTATGGGGAAAGGGCTATTTCAGGATTTTTCTAGAAGGGCAAATTATTTGAAGGGCTAGGTGTGTTTTCTCCCATGGTGTACTTCTCAAGACTTTTTTGATGTTCTCTTACATAGTAAATAATATATACCTTAATTTTTTAAACTTTCTGTTTATTTAGTGCTTGTGTGCACGTGCACATGCATATTTGCATACACCTGTGGCGGTCAAGAAAACAACTCGTGGGAGACAGTTTTCCCCTTCCACGGTGTGGATTTCAGGGATTGAGCTCAGGTCATCAGACTTGGCAGCAGATACCTTAAACTGCTCTGTCATCTCACTGGCCCGACAATAATGGATTCTTCAGCCTGAAAGGAACTTTGAGATATGTGTGTGTGTGTGTGTGTGTGTGTGTGTGTGTGTATACATCTGCATATACATATGCATATACGTATATATATTTGCAAAGAAATATAGTAGCACTGCACTTTAAAGGCAAGTGAAGATTTCCTTTCCAATTAGAACACACACACAAACACAAACACACACACACACACACACACACACACACACACACACACAAGCACACACACACACACAAACACACACACACACACACACTGCCATACTGCCCAGGGATCTGCAGAGATGAATGCTTGAATGCACAGTGTCATGTGGAAAATGGACCAATGATACAGCCTGTGACAGAGGAACGGTGTCAAATGGTTCTCTGGCTTCTGTGTCGAGGGAAGCCCCCCAACTTTGTGGTTAAGGAGGCCAGAGACAGGTTTCTACTTGTCTGTAGCGAGGCTGAATCACTTGGTGTTCAGCCTCCTTAATAATATGGCATGCGGGCTACAGTGATGACTCAGTGGCTAAGAGCACTGTCTGCTCTTCCAGAGTCTCTCTTGTACTCAATACCCATATGGTGACTCACAGCCATCTGTAACTCCAGTTCCCAGAGATCTGATGCCCTCTACTGGCCTCCTCAGGCACCTGCATGCAAGTGGTGCACAGACACCTGTAGGCAAACACCCATACCTATTTACAAATATGACCCTGAGGTAATGCATGTGCCATGTACTGATTGAGGCAAAAGATTTTTATTGAGCCTCTGCACATGCCCTATGCTAAGCCAAAGACTGAGCAGACAGACAAATGGACAATTCTTCCTTTTGTGAATAAACACCTTGGTTCAAAATGCAAAGAAAAAAATTATTCAAGTACAAGAGTATTGATTTTGCTACAAATAACCATACCCAGGGTATATGGTGTGTGGGGGGGGGGGGGAAGGCAGGGGGGTGGATGTCATCATTTAGAGACAGAAAAACAAGACACCTGGAAAAATAAAATCTAGACTCATAAATCTAGAAAATGTGACTGACCTAGATGTGACTCAGATTTCAGATACCAGCATGTAGTGCTGTGTTCAAACGTGGGGACATCCACTTCAACTTGCATCCCCTTAGTCAATAGGCTAGAGCTTAAACAGGACCATGGAGATAAATGGCCAGGTGACAGCAGGGTCTGTTCATAGCAGCCGACAATAGCGGAGGACTAGGTGGAGATGTGGTGCTCACCGCGAAGCTACTGCAGATCAAAACTATGTTTTGTCCCTCTCACTTGGTGAGGTAAGCAAAGTGGCGCCTCGCCGTCATCCTCCAGGCACCCTGGATGAGACAAGTAAAAAACTCCTCCCTCAGCTACTTGTTTTCTAAGATTTATTTATTATTATATCTAAGTACACTGTAGCTGTCTTCAGAGGGAGTCAGATCCCATGACAGATGGTTGTGAGCCACCATGTGGCTGCTGGGATTTGAACTCAGGACCTTTGGAAGAGCAGTCAGTGCTCTTAACCACTGAGCCATACTCTCCAGAGCTTCTCCCTCCCTCCCTCGGCTTCCAATTGCATCTTTGTAGTGAACAGCGGAAACTGGTTCAACATAGACCCATTGACTGAAGCTTTAGAACAGCGGAGCGAGTGAAGCCAGCAAACAAAAGGCTCAGACCATCAACTATCTCTGGCCTGGTTGTCCTTCATGCTGTTTCCTCTCTGTGCTACGACAGCACCAAACCCAGCCTAGAACATTCTAAAACTGACAAAAGCGAGAGGGACCGGAACACAAGTGAGAATTGGCATCTGCATCGCTTGCCAGAGGCTCCTACGTCACCTTCTTATAACCGCATCTTTTGTGCCCCAGCTTATTCACTAAGCACTTTCCTAAGTCTTGGAGAGTGCAAGCTGAGCAAGAGAAACAAGTTCTTGGGGACTTGAGGGATGGCTCATCTGTGAAGAGCACTGCTGCTCTTCCAAGGGACCCGAGTTTGGTTCCCAGCATTTACACTACATCGCCCACAACTGCCTGTAACCCAGTTCCAAAGAATTCATTAATCACTCCGTGGGCACCTGCACGCCTGCGGTGCGCAAACAGGTAAGCAGGCACACATGCACAGAGAGAGGGAGGAGAACGAGGAAGAGGAGGAGGAGGAGGGAGGGAAGGAGGGAGAAGGAGGGGTTGCTTTGATGCGCAGCTTGAAGAGAAATCACAAACACAGGGAACCACCTGTCATGAATGAATTGATTATAAAAGCATTGTCAAGACATTCATTGGACTTTTGAAAACGATTTTATTTGGGGTTTAATTCACATATATGTGCATCAGTCTGTGCCTGCCTCATGTGTGTTGTGCATGAGAGGGGCCAGAAGAGGGGGTGGGATCCCCTGCAGCATCAGTTACAGGAGGTTGTGTTGTAAGCCCCTGACATGGGTGCTAGGGACCAAACTCGGATCCTCTGCAAGAGCAGTGCACACTATTAACCTCTAAGTCATTTCTACAGCCCTAATAAAGTATTTGTTTTAAGTTGGCGCTACTGAAATTCTCCAACAGAACCCCTTAAAAGCATGTATCTTCATAAAGAAAAATAATATTTTTTAAAGTGTTTAAATTTTTGTCTATATTTTTTAAATACAATGAACAACATTCTGTCACTTAAAAACAGCATAGACTATGCTTTAAGTAACCACTATAAAAATGAAAAGCCCAATGTACCTCTACTTCAAACGTGGATATATAATGCTGGAGAGATAACTTGGACATGGTTCAGAGCACTGGCGACTCTTGCAGAGCATTTGGGTCAGATTTCCAACACCAACGTGGTGGTTCACAACCATCAGTAGCTTCAATTCCAGGGGATCTCACGCCCTCTTCTGGCCTTTGTGGGTACTGCATGCAAGTATTTACAAAGGCATACATTCAGGCAAAACACCCTTATGCATAAAATAAAGATATCACAAAAATAAGTGGATATGTAAAGATTAAGAACAAAATTGATTAGCATATGTGGGGGACTTTCTGATATCTATTTTTACCTCTGTGTATATCATGCTACTAAATAAGACTTTTTTTTCACATTGGACAAAAATGTTAGCTTTTCAGGTTTTCACTGTTTTAAACATTTAATGTAGTTTGATGTAAGTCACCTTGCTATTGTACATTACCCAGTGCGTTCACTCTGTGCTGGTGTGTATTAGGAATCCAACCATCTAAAAGAATAGCAATTTATTATATGTTAACCAGAGGTATTTTTCCTTTTTTAAAATTAGACTCATGTATTGCTTATGTGCATGCTCATGTCAGCATTCATGTGGAGGATCAGGAGTTGGTTCTCTCCTTCCCCCACGTGGAGCCCAAGGATTGAACTCAGGTCTGGGCAACAAGCACCCTTATTCACTGAGCCATCTTTAAATACATATGTTTAAATACACCATCACATCCTGTTCTCCCTATAAAAGTTCCTCATAAGTGACTGTACAGGCTGCTGATCACGAGGCTTAGTGGACCTGGAGAATTTGTTGCTTATGGAAGGGTAACTATGCTGAGGTTAATTTGTTCTTTGACCCACCAAGCCTCAGGAACTTAGCGCTGGGGGTTCCCTCTGTGAGACTCTCACATCCGCTGCACACGTAACGAGCTTCTGCTCTTTACTACGCACTCCTACACACACACTAACGCTGGACGCCAAATTCCTTTGCTCTCCCCTCTATCTTATTTTTGCATATCCTCCATTCACTTTTAGGGTACTAAGCTAAGTCGTTGTCTCCAGTGTCCATTGCGTGTCTCCACCAACCTCTCTTTAACATGGGCTCCACGAGGGCAGGATGTGCGGAGCCGCTGAGCTTAGTGTGGTTGTCCAGCCCTCGGAACTGACCTTGGAAAGGAAACGTGAGAAAGAAACATTGGTTGAACGTTAAAGAAATGAGGGAGGGAAGGGAGGAAAGAAAGAAGGGAGGAAAGAAGGAAGGAGGGGAGGAAAGAAGGAAGGGAGAAAAGAAGGAAGGAAGGAAGGAAGGAAGGAAGGAAGGAAGGAAGGAAGGAAGGAAGAAAGGAAGAAAGGAAGAAAGGAAGGAAGGACAGAAGGACATTTTTATTACAACAGGTGGGTAAGTATATTTACGAATAAACAAAGTACAGCGAGGTCAAGGAACGGAACATAGTATGTACTTAAAATAAACACTAAAGTAGATCATTAAACATAAGTAAGAATATTCTATAGGTAGTGTGGAGGAAATGTTTGACAATACCGGGAAAATAGTGAAAGGCTGGGCTGGGCTGGGCTGGCAATTCAGTATTAAACCACCTTGTTAACAGCCTTGAGGCGGAAGGTGGAACAGTGTCCTGCCCTTTGCCATTCCCATCCCCATCCCTGTTCCCTGCAAAATGAGGTAGGGCAGCTGGGTCAAAAATCACAGATGACTTCTCAATCCCTAGGACCCACGTGATAAAAGGAGGGAGTAGATTCTTTGAAGTTGACCTCTGACCTCCACATGTATACTATGTCACATGTGTTCGGCATAAAATAAACAAAAACATAGAAGGGAGCCTAGGAGACAGTGCCGTTGGTACAAAGCCTGCTGCAAGAGCATGAAGCCCTGAGTTTGAGCCCTAGCACTCGGTCTAAGAGAAGATGAGGGCTGGTGAGATAGCTTAGGGGTTAAAAGCACTGACTGTTTTTCCAGAGCACTGGCCCACAACCATCTGTAACTCCAGTTCCGGGATATCTGGCGCCCTCTTTTGGCCTCTGCAAGCACTTCATGCATGTGGTGCACAGATATGAATACAGGCAAAATAGCCAAACCCATAAAAATAAAAATCCTTTTTTTTTTTAAATCGGGTTCATAGATTCTGAGGGCAGAATGGGTTTTGAAGAAGGGACCTGTAGTCAGCACATGAAATTCAACCTCTTCAGGAATCTAGAAGGCAAAGATGGGTTTCCAGCCGAGGAAGGGAAGCTCGGTTGCAGGCTGGAAACATCACTGAAGAACAAAATTAAGGCACACTGTCTAGATCCAGAAACTCCAGAAAAAGAACAAAGGCACTTGAGCTAGAAAAATGGCTCAGCAGTTAAGAGCACTGACTGCTCTTCTGGAGATCCTGAGTTCAAATCCCAGCAACCACATGATGCCCTCTTCTGGTGTGTCTAAAGACAGCTACAGTGTACTTACATATAATAATAGTAACAACTCTTTTCTAAAAAAATGAAGGCAGTCATAAAATATGAGGAACAAAGTTCCAAGTACTATGCTTGAGGCAAGGGGAAATGCAGATGTGATACGTAAAGAAACATGTGTGGTAGCGGTGTGGTAGTTTTAGCCGTCTGGTTGTTATATGCTTGCTATTCACTGAACAAATTACAAGTTACAGTCAACTTCCCTGAGAACATCCATTAAGTTCGCATTTATACCTATTATCGAGTTTAATGAAATGTTTTTTATTTTCTTTTAAGATTGATTTATTTATATGAGTACACTGTTGCTATCCTCAGAAACACCACAAGAGGGCATCGGGTCCCATTATAGATGGTTGTGAACCATGTGGTTGCTGGGAATTGAACTCAGGACCTCTGGAAGTGCAGTCAGTGCTCTTATCCACTGAACCATCACTCCAGCCCCTTTAAGTCACCTTTTATTACTGCATTCGTCCCCAGATTTCATACATTTGCATGTAACCGTTTGGTCACAGTCAGTCACTTGGGTGTTTTCTTCCAAGACGGAGAGCCGGAAAGACATCATGGGATGTGAAGAATTTGTGTAAAAGACAGTCCCAGGAATGTCTGGGGATAAACGAGCAAATAATATAAGGAAAATAAGAAAGTAAACGAGAGAGATCAAAGAACGAGTGTCCAGCATGGGTAGCTGGAGTGCATGCCTACTAGAGGTTTCTGGGAAATGGTGTAGCCCACACTTCGGGGGCCACCTGGACTAAACCAGAAACTTCCGCCAGCATCTTCCATCCAAGGTCAATTCCTAGCTTCATGGAAATGGCCTCCTTTCCAACCAAAATCAGTTAGGGAGGAAAGGGCTTGGTTGGCTTACTCTTCCAGGTAACAGTATATCACTGAGGGATGCACTTATGGGAAGCCAGAAGGCAAGACTGGATGTCTTTATCAATCATTGCCCACCATTGAGATGGGCTCAGTCTTTCTCTGCCCCACTCCCTATCTGGAGCTAGTCGATTTGGCTTGACTGGCAGCCCAGCAAACTCCAGGGCCACTCACTCTTTTGTCTCCCCAGTGCTGAGATTACAGACATGTGCTGTATGCATAAGACCGAGTGCTAGGGCTCAAACTCAGGGCTTCATGCTCTTGCAGCAGGCTTTGTACCAACGGCACTGTCTCCTAGGCTCCCTTCTATGTTTTTGTTTATTTTATGCCGAACACATGTGACATAGTATACATGTGGAGGTCAGAGGACAACTTCAAAGAATCTACTCCCTCCTTTTATCACGTGGGTCCTAGGGATTGAACTCAAGTTGGCAGGCTTGCTAACAAGCTCCTTCATCCACTGAACCATCTCACCAGCTCCTCAACCCATTTTATAGACACATAACATAAAGATTCTTATACTACCCTTAAAGGGGTGTAATATTAATGATATTGTAATATATTGTAATGATTTAAAAATATTTGTTGTGAATCTTTTCTGTTTGTTTTAGCTTTTGGTTTCTGAGACATGGTTTCTCTACTTTCGGTTTATCCTGGAACTCGATCTGTAGACCAGGATGGCCTCAAACTCGGAGATCCACCTGCCTTTGCCTCCAGAGTGCTAGGATTAAAGGTGTGTGCCCCCACCGAGGTACTGTAAGCTTTAAATCAATAGAACAAATAGACTTAAAAGCCAAAAGTAGAAATAAAACTGGAACGCTAGACAAGAGCTGTGCCAATGAGCTACACTGAAGCCCCTAAGCTGGAATGCTAATATATAAAATATATGTGTGCGCACATATTATATATGTATATGTGTGTATACTCATATATACGTGTGTATGTGTGTATATTCACATATGTATATGCATGAATACACATATATGTATGTGTGTATACACATATATATGTATGTGTGTGTGTGCGTGTATACACATACACATATACATATATTCTAAAACAAAGTAGGGGAAAAAGTAAAGGGAATTTAAAAATGAATGTGACATGTAGGACATAAATTGCTGTGTGGTGAATTAATAATAATAATAATAATAATAAACAACCACCAACACACTAACACTAAATGAAGGGGCTGAGGTCTGAGTGTCGTTCTGCTTATTGAGTGTTGGCTTACTGTGCACATGCCTAGCCCCTAATAAACTGGATGTGGTGGTGCAGGCCTGTAATCCCAACACATGCGAGGAGGAGGATCAGAAGTACAAGGTCCTTAGAAACTTCCTTTCTACTGGCCTGCTTTCATGGTGCCAGGAAATGCTATCCCTGCGACGTGGGGAGAAAAGATGGACTTACCCTCTGAGGACCATTCACGCTATAGGAAAGCCCCCTTGATATAATAGTGACATGTTGGTTGTTGGGATAACCAACTGCTCTTTCTGACTGTCTTTGAGGGCTGCTCCACAGGAAAAAGTTCATGTCTGGTGCTACAAACCTTATCAAGGACCCATGAGAGCTAGGCTGCAGGACAGTGGTTCTCAGCCTTCCTAAAGCTGTGACCCTTTAAGACAGTTCCTCGTGTTATGGTGATGCCCAACCATAAAACTATTTCAATGCTACTCCATAACTAATTTTGCTACTGTTGTGAATCGTAATGTAAATATCTGTAGCTGTCCAGTGGCCATGGACAAACTGGGTATACCTGAAAGGGGCGGGGCGGGGGGGGGCCTGGAACTGAGAAAAAAACTGGGTGCAAGAGAAGGATGAAGCAAAGACAAACGTTTCTGATCAAGGCTCAAAGTTAATTTTCAGCACTGAGAAAGCCCACAAACCCCATCCTTCGTTTCAGCCAGATTATGTTGCAAAGCAAGCTCAGTGGGCAGTCTACTCCTCAAAGCTCTATAGGAAATTGCAAATGTGGTGAGGTCAGAAGACTCCAGCTAGGTTGTAAAACTATCATGGGTTTGTTTAGCCTACTCAAGGCTGAGGGAAGGCACAAATATCCCCTGTGCAGATGGTATTAGGTGACCCCTGTGCAAGGGTTGTTTGACAGTCCCCCCCCCCCATCAAACTACCTTGTAAGCATTTGTGTTTTATACATGTAGATTACTACTGTTTTGCCCAGAGAAGACTCCTTTTGCAGTAGGCAGCAGTCAACACAGACTCATAACTGGCCACAGTTCTGAGAGTATGTGACCATTGAGTAGTCATCCATAAATGGGACATGCCTGTCACTTCTACTACAAGGCTCGGGGTACCTACATCTCAGCAGAGGGAACAAAAGAACCGTAGGAGCCAGAGGATAGGGACAAATGCTGTGAAATGCTGTCTTCAGGACGTGGCATGGCACTCAAGCCAGTCAACACCCAGTATGAGTGGGAGAGGAAATCATGAGGCTCTATTCCTAGCTGAGAAGTTGCTGGCAATTGGTGACAGTTAGGGAGAGGAAATAACTTTTCTTCAGGGGTGTAGTTACTGATGGACCAGCCTGACGCCATCTTAAGGACGGAAGCCATTTTGTTATAAGGTCAGAAGTTCATTTCTGTCTGCTGCAAAATTCAGGTTGACTGTGCTTTTTCCTCACCAAACACTCACTGTGTGTTTCTGGAATCCGACTTGCTCCCCACCCTCTGGAGCCTGACTCACACCTTGAATGCACCCTGATAAGATAAGATGTTCTGCTAGCCAAGTTCCTATGCAATCAAAATTCCTCTGGAAGTCTCCCAAGCCTTAAAAAACCCCCAGGCTTGCAGGTTTTGGAGGCTCTACAAGCCCCACTTTCTCTTAAGTGTCATGCTATATTATCAAAGTCTGATTTAGGGAGCTATCCCTGTCTAACAGAAAATTAAGCTTGCTTAATTTGACCAAAGAACGTGTGTAATGTTCAGTGGGATTACTAGTAGCCTGGCCATGCTTTAGCCGATGGCTCTACATTTATGCACTTGTAGACAGTACTATCTGGACTTGGTGGGTTATTTCAAAAATAAAAAGAAGAGAAAGAGAGAAATTATGGTAGGAAAGATGTAGGGGGACTGAGAAGAAGTGAGAGGAAGATTTCTGTTGGATTTGATCAAAATACATTGTAAACATGTATAAATTTTTCAAACGATTAACTAAAAATACCTTGGTGGTGCAAGTCTTCAATTTCAGCACTGAGGAGGCAGAGGCAAGCAGATCTCCAGGTTCGAGGCCAGCCTAGTCTGCATAGTGAGTTCAAGGACAGCCAGGGCTGTGTAGTGAGACCCTGCCTAGAAAAACAAACAAACAAACAAAAAAAGAAATTAAAGGCTGAAGTCGTCCTCAGCCATATGGAGAATTTTGAAGCCAGCTTCTTTTCAAAAGTAAAAATAAAAATGAAAGAAATAAAGAAGAGGGAGAAAGAGGGACAGAAGAGGAGAGAGACAGAGGGGGGAGAGGAAAAAAAAAAACCCACAGCATGTCAAATCTCGTGAGATGTGGTTCTTCTTGGTTTGGAAGAGTTTAGGTCTATTATTCATGAAGCCTGGGTTTGATTCCAAGTACCAGGTGAACAGGAATAGTGATACGTGCCTGTGACCCCAGCACTCTAGAGGTGAGGGAAGAAGTTCAAAGTCCTCCTTGACTACATAACAAATTTAAAGCCAACCTGGGTTACATGAGATAATAATAAAAAAAGCAAAAATAAAATAAATAATAATTTTACATGAGATAATAATAAAAAGCAAAAATAAAAACAGAAACAAACCTTCTCTGTGGGTTGGAGTGTGCTGTGTGCACAGAGCAGCTGATGTGAATGGTGGGTGGTACAGGCTGGCAACGTCCATCCAACACCCTGCTCTGATTGAAGAGATGGCCACAGCTCCTCTCCACTCTGTGTGGTGAATGTTCCCTGCCTGATGACAGGTCATACCATGCCCCTACACCAGTGAGTGTTTGGTGAGGAAAAAGGTCTGTTGCCTTGCCTCAACTGGGGACAGCACCATGAGAGGCCTTTGCTGAAACTGTATTGAAGGTTAATTTATCCCTTTGATTAATATTTCTTTTTCCTTTCACAGTTGCTGGATCCCCCAAGCACTCTCCAAGGAATGTCTTGCTTACTAATATCTTCCTCAGAGCTCTGCCTGAGACGTAAACATAAACAGCTCTGCACAGACATTTACAGGTGGAACCAGCACAGGAAGGTGGAATATAATATTCTACCCCTAACCAAAAAGCTACTTGCAATTGATCCCTGCCAGGAAAGGGAAATTCACTTTTCTTAACTGAGTGTCACTGGGTATAGCAACCACACTCCAAGGAAGCCTAAATACCCAGGAGTAGTTGACCAACACAAAACAGACTACATGTTTTGTGTTGGTACACTTTGAAATTTTATTTTGGATTTTTGTGTTGTCTTGTTTTAAAGATTTATTTATTAAACGTAAGTACACTGTAGCTCTCTTCAGACACACCAGAAGAGGGCATCGGATCCCATTACAGATGTTTGTGAGCCACTATGTGGTTGCTGAGATTTGAACTCAGGACCTCTGGAAGAGCAATCAGTGCTCTTAACTGCTGAGCCATCTCTCCAGTCCTTGATTTTTTTTTAATATTGCTGATTTTCTATTTTTATTTACTTACTTACGTATTTAATTTCTTTGTTCTGACTTTCTTGCTACTTATTTTTTGTTGCTTTCCTGGCATTTTTTGGTTTTGAGAAAGAGAGAGAGAGAAAAAAAAACATGAAGTTGGTGGGAATGGAGGTAGGGAAGGTCTGGGAGAAGTTGGAGGGAAAGAATCTCTCTCTCTCTCTCTCTCTCTCTTGTTTGTTTTTGTTTTTGATTTTTTTTGTGTGTGTGTTATTTTTTTATAGGGTTTCTCTGTGTAGCTCTGGCTGTCCTGGAACTCACTCTGTAGACCAGGCTGACCTTGAACTCAGAAATCCACCTGCCTCTGCCTCCCAAGTGTTGGGATTAAAGGCGTGTGCCACCACTGCCCGGCGAGAGATAATTTTCTTAAGTTGCTCATACTCATGGCAGCAACTCTAATTTAAAAAAAAAATTTTTTTTAATTCAAGACAAGGTTTCTCTGTGTAGCCCTGGCTATCCTGGAATTCGCTCAAAACCTAATGTATATGCCCCAGTGTAGGGGCATGCCAGGACAGGGAAGCGAGTGGGTGGGTTGGTGAACAGGGGGAGTGGGGATGGGATAGGGGTTTTTGGAGGGGAAACCAGGAAAGGGGATAACATTTGAAATGTAAATAAAGAAAAAAATCTAATATTAAAAAAATAAAAATAAGTAAAATAAAATAAAAACATAATGTATAAAAAATTTTTTTTCAAAAAGAAAGGAAAGTGAGAGAAGGAGAGATGGCTCAGCAGTTAACAGTGATTATTATGCAAACGTGAAGGTCTGAGTTTAGATCACACATACACCCATAAAAGCCATATGTGGTCTCATACATGCCTGTAGACCATTGAGGGGAATGAAAACAGGAGGATTACTAGGATTGGTTGCTACCCTAGACGTATGTATGTGTGTGTGCGTGATATATATATATATATGTATATACACACACACACATATATCACATATATGTGTTATATTATACATATATGTCTAGGGTATATATATTATGATAGCATAAATTATATATTTATATACATATTTGTATATATTACATATATGTGTGTCTAGTATATGTCTATATTATGGTAGCATATTATATATATATATTCATATACATATGTGTATATAAATTACATATATTATATTACATATATATGTGTGTGTGTCTTGTGTATATATCTATATTATGGTATCACATTATATATATTTATATACATATAATGTGTTTATATATCTGTGTGTGTGTCTACATATATAAGCTCTGGGTTCACCAAGATGTTCTGCCTCAAAGGCACAAGGCACAAGGCAGAATGATAGGGGAAGACATCTGAGATCCTCCCCTGGCTGCTGTACACCTACTTACCCACTCACACATACACACACAGCACACACACACAATTTTTAAAAAGAAAAAGTGAGTTGCCAAGGAACACCTCAGAAGAGAGGGCGGAGAGAATTCAGAGCCAGAAGTCGGTAGGCACACTGTAAAACACTCTTTGCTGGATGTGCTATGCCCACTGCACTCATGAATTTATAGCCTCTGTGGTTACCCAGGAGATCAAGCCACTCAACATTTCATTGTGGCTGGGGGAGGGGCGCGGGAAGGACTCCTGGCAGTTAATGGTTGCTAGGATAAGAGAGGTAATTCATTCTCTCTCTCTCTCTCTTGTTTGTTTTTGTTTTTGTTTGTGTGTGTGTGTGTTTTTAATAGGGTTTTTTTGTGTAGCCCTGGCTGTCCTGGAACTCACTCTGTAGACCAGGCTGACCTTGAATTCAGAAATCCACCTGCCTCTGCCTCCCAAGTGTTGGGATTAAAGGCGTGTGCCACCACTGCCCGGCGAGAGATAATTTTCTTAAGTTGCTCATACTCATGGCAGCAACTCTAATTTAAAAAAAAATTTTTTTTTAATTCAAGACAAAGTTTCTCTGTGTAGCCCTGGCTATCCTGGAATTCGCTCTATAAACCAAGCTCGCCTCAAACTCAGATCCACCTGCGTTTGCCTCCAAAATACTGAGATAACAGGTGTGCATCAGCACTGCTAATAAAATTTAGTTGGTCAAACACACAAAGACGTGAGAGGAGGTGGGGCTTGGGAGGAGGCGGGGCTTGGGAGGAGACGGGGCTTGGGAGGAGGAGGGGCTTGTTGGAAAGAGAAAGAGGCTCATTGGGAGTGGGAGGGTAACAGAGGTTGAAAAGGACCAAAATATAGTATGCACATGTAGAAATTTGTCAACGGATAATAAACACTCACTTTAAAAAGTAAAGAAACAAGAAAAGAGGGACAAAATTGAGCTGTGAGCAAAACAGAAAGAGAGCAAAGATTTCTGCCATCGGGAGGATGGCGCACCTTTATTGACATAATTTTAGGTTGCGGAGGTAATGTCCAGAAAACGACTCCTCCTATGCTACATTGATAATACTGAAGGTCCCCTTGATATTAGGAAAACAGTTAGCATTTAGTCTCAGCTCCCGGAGAAACAGGCATCTTTTGATATGGTTGTGGTTTGCTGGAGCTGGGAAATTTGACAGAAGTAAAATAAAATTAAAGAAAAAAAAATCTGTGTATAAAAGTAGCTAGCTGACCCAGTATTAGTAATATACACGACTTAAAGGTAGAAGAAAAAAATGGTTCTTTTCATCATTCATTCTGATAAAACTCTCAACCTACACCTTCTTACCCTGTTACTTTTTTTCCAGTAATTTACAAAGAGAAACTTTTAAGCCTGCTCTCACTGGCACTTAGCTGTCCATCACTCAGCGTTGTGAAGTGGGTTTTTGAATTGTCCTTTTTGCTTTTGCCTTTGTTTTTGTCTCTAGACCCATCCCTGGATATGGGCCAGACCTTGATAGTTTTTAAACCTCTCATTTAAAGACTTTCGTTGACACCTTTGATGTTACACAGCATGACACACACTCTGTGCCCATAACTTCCCAGTAAGACAACACAAAGATTATGCATTTATCTATTAGAAGTAAGATGTACATCGCAGTCTTCAAAACTACTATAATTCTTTAGCGCATACATGAAATAAACTTCAGATTTTCAGGCATTTTTAAAAGGTACATTTATTTTTATGTCTGTGTGCTTTGCCTGCCTGTATGTCTGTGCACTATGTGTGTACAGTGCCCTGGGAGACTAGAAGAAAGTACTGGATCTCCTGGAACTAGAGTTAGAGAAGGTTGTAGCCCCATGTGGGTGGTGGGAAATGAACCTAGGTCCTCTGGAAGAACACCCAGTGCTCCTAACCATTGAGTCAGCTCCCCAGGCACTGCAGACTAATTTTTGACAGTCAGCTAACACTTTTAAAACGATCTGACTAGTTCAGTGGTTAAGAGCACTGACTGCTCTTCTGAAGGTCCTGAGTTCAAATCCTAGCAACCACATGGTGGCTCACAACCATCTGTAATGAGATCTGATTCCCTCCTCTGGAGTGTAAGTACACTACAGTATACTTACATATAATAAATAAATAAATAAATAAATAAATAAATAAATAAATAAATAAATCTTTTAAAACGATCTGACTGTCCTAGATTGTTTGCTCGGTAGGAATTTTACACACATTGCTTATGCTAGCAGTAACTGTAGAGCTGAGAAGTACTGTCCTTCTCTAAGATGCGTGATGAGAACCACCAATAATGTGGTAAAACTTACAACCGGGGGCTGGAGAGATGGCTCAGTGGTTAAGAGCACGGACTGTTCTTCCAGAGGTCCTGAGTTCAATTCCCAGCAACCACATGGTGGCTCACAGCCATCTGCAATAAGATCTGATGCCCTCTTCTGGTGTGTCTGGAGACAGCTATATTGTACTCATATACTTTAAATAAATAAATAAATAAATAAATAAATAAATAAATCTTTAAAACAAAACAAAACAAAAACCTTTATAAGCCGCAGATGTCAGCCCATAAACTTTTCTGGGCTTGTGGACTGGGTGTCGAGTTTCTTCTGAGAGTTTATAGGATGGATCAATAAATATAACATCAAATAATTGGTTTACAGAATTTTTTCCAACACAGAAAGAATTCTGGAGTAGCACCCACCTCTCTCCTCACTAACAGCCTGCAGGCCTCAGCAAACTTTAGATGATTAGCACCAAAAAAATAACCAGGCTTTCCCTAAACTGAAGGCCGAGAAAATACGTGTTTGAGGCCACCACAGTGAGCATGAATTCTGACTCTGACATAACCTCGCTTGGCTGTGCATATAGCCAGGTGGGGCGGGGAGCCCTGTGGAGCGCAGACTACATAGCCATACTACACAGCACCACCAACGCTGTTTCTTCCGCGGCTCCAGTGTGTACGTGTGTCCACCCATCTCCTGTCACCCGATGCTCGCTGCCAGATGGAAAGGAAGCAGAGTTTGGTTTGTGAACTTGGCTAGCAGATTTCCTGAGGCACAGTGCCTCTTCTCCCACGCCACCCTCTCGGCCTTTTCTTCGTACTGTTTACATGCCAGATATTAAAAGGCTAACCATAACACGCTCTCCCCATAGAACAGCAGGAAATACAATAGCTTATCTTCCCTCTTGGCAAATTCCATGGCAGGATGCCAACTTGAAAGGCTTCTCTTGATCTCGATTCTCACATGCTCTCAACCGTTTATTTTCCTTGGCTTGAGGAGATAGGTCAGTGGATAGAGCCCCTTTCCCACAAGTATGAGAACTCCTATCGGATGCCCCCAAACCCATGTAAGTGCCAGATGGGCATGTCTGCCATTTGTAATTGCAACCTGGGAAACTAATGGAAAGAGGGGATCCCCAGAACAAGACGGCTATCTAGATTACCCTTATCCCCGAACTCTGGGTGCAGCTAAGAGAACCTACCTCAGTGACTAAGGTGGGAAGTTACTAAGGAAAAATCTCTGTTAGCCTCAGAACTCTACACTCAACACACACTCATGTGAGCACATGCATGTGTGCCTACACAAATCTAAACGTGTACAATATTACACACACACACACACAGAGAGAGAGAGAGAGAGAGAGAGAGAGAGAGAGAGAGAGAGAGGCACACAAACTTTTATTTGTCCTAAATCAGTCATGATGCTGTGTGTCTGTGATCCCGTAACTCAGGAAGTGGAGGCAGGAAGACCAAGAGTTCAAAGTTATCCTTGGCTATATCAAGGGTTGGAGGCCAGGTTAGGTTATAAGACCCTGTCTCCAAAAGAAAGGGTTCATTGGTGGTACCTTAAAGGTTAGTTGCAATATGAAATCTGAAGTGATAGCCATGCAATGAACTTTCTATACCTTATCCCATTTAAACTCATTGGTCTATCATTTACCCTGTAAAGACTGCCTTGTTCTTCTTATAAGATTGGTCCTAGCAGCTTGCCTTACATACCAACAGATGCACTTACTACTGTAGAGAACGTGTTCCCCAAAGTCAAATTCAAATGAAATTCAAAGTCAAATTTGGCAAGATGTCTTTTAAAAGTAAGATATCAAAATTTTTCTCACATTTGCACCCAAGTGATCATCCACATGAGTCGCCTTGAATCTGAAAGATGCATATATAGCTAAGTATTGCCTGTTATTTCTTTAGATATCAGAATTCTCTCCACTACCATGCACCTGTTTATACTGATGGAATGCAGAACGCCTAGCCCCTTTAGCTGTTCCTACATACCACTGGAAAATGGGTCTGAGGTTACCAGAGTGGTACTCAACCTTAAAGGGTAGTGTAGAATTAAGGTAGGGCCTTGAGGCACCTGTGTGATTCCGTGACAGGAGGGGGAAAGGGCAGAAGGATGAAATGCTAAACAACAAGAAAGAGCATGCAAAGCAGGCGCCTCTGGAGGGCGTTCTTTTAGAATTGAGCAATAGTAGTCACTGGGACTAACTAGGGAGATGGCGCTGCAGTTAAGAGCACATACTGCTCTTGCGTAGGTCTTAACGCCAGCACCTACAATTTATCAATGGGATGGCTTACAAACGTAACTCCAGCTCCAGGGGATCCAATACTCACTTCTGGCCTCCAAAGGCATTTACACTCAGATATCAACATACCCCCACATAGGGCTGGAGACATGACTCAGTGGTTAAGAGTACTGGCTGCTCTTCCAGAGATCCTGAGTTCAATTCCTAGCAACCACATGGTGGCTCACAACCATCTGTAATGGGATTCGATGCCCTCTTCTGCTGTGTATGAAGACAGTACAGTGTACTCATCATATATATATAATAAAAGATAAATCTTTAAAAAATAATAAAATAATTCTTGATTTGGACATTAGGATTTGGGGGTTTTAACAAAGACTAAGAGTGTGTGTGGTAGACATCTTTGAACCCCAGCACTCAAAAAACAGAAGCAGGTAGATCTCTGAAAGTTCAAGGCCAGCCTGGTCAACATAATGAGTTCCAGCCTCACCCACCAGGGCTACACAGTGAGACCTCGTCTCAGAAAAACAACAACAAAGGACTAGAACTTTGTGGTTTGTTTATTAATATTTTATTTATTAATATTTAACACTTACTAAGTTTTTCTCCAAATGCAGAAATATTGTATTCTGAGAAAGTTGAGAAGACCTAAGAATGGAGAAAGTAAAAGTAAACTGGAGAGAAGCCATCATTGTTACTCTTATTCTTTCTTCTACCTTCTCTTGGTTTCAGATGCACTATCAAAGCTAGGGTGTCTTGGTCCTTGTACATTTAATTTTTTTCATTAAACTAATAAAATTTATTTTGAAATATACAACTCAGTATTGATATTTTTAAGTTCATCAAAACAATTTGTAATAGTTAAATGTCTCTTAAATATATATGATATCTTCTGAAGCTAAAAGTAATATGCACTCAACCAGTTTTTAAAAATCTATTTGGAACGTTAAACATGACAGAAGTAGAAAACCATCCCTATGAAAGAAAATTGAGACAAGCTCCTGATTAGACAGAAACCGTTCCATCTCCAAGGGAGAACACTCAGTATAACTGTGACTTCATAGAATGAACTGGGTAGTGTTCCTTCTGTTTCTACTTTGTGGAATAGTTTGAAGAGTATTGGTATTAGGTCTTCTTTGAATGTCTGAAAGAACTCTGCACTAAACCCATCCTTGCTTTTTTTTGGTTGGGAGACTATTAATGACAGTTTCTATTTCTTTAAGGGTTATGGAACTGTTTAGATGGTTTATCTGAGCCTGATTTAACTTTGGTACTTGGTATCTATCTAGAAAATTGTCCATTTCATCCAGATTTTCCAGTTTTATTGAACATAAGCTTTTGTAGTGGAATTTGATGATTTTTCTAATTTCCTCAGTTTCTGTTGTTATATCTCCTTTTTCATTTCTCATTTTGTTAATTTGTATACTGTCTATCTGCCCTCTGGTTAGTATGGCTAAGGGTTTATCTATCTTGTTGATTTTCTCAAAGAACCAGCTCCTGGTTTTGTTGATTCTTTGTATAGTTCCTTTTGTTTCTACTTGGTTGATTTTGGCCCTGAGTTTGATTATTTCCTGCCATCTATTCCTCTTGGGTATATTTGTTTCTTTTTGTTCTAGAGTTTTCAGGTGTCCTATCAGGCTGCTAGTGTATGCTTTCTCCAATTTCTTTTTGGAAGCACTCAGAGCTGAGTTTTCCTCTTAACACTGCTTTCATTGTATCCCATAAGTTTGGGTATATTGTACCTTCATTTCCATTAAATTCTAAAAAGCCATGCTGGAGTGTTAGCTCAGTGGGTAAGAGTGCTGACTGTGGTTCTAAAGGACCCTGGTTCAAGTCCCAGCAACTGCTTGATGGCTCACAGCTGTCTAAAATGTTATTTGCCAGGCAGTGGTGGCACATGCCTCTAATCCCAGCACTTGGGAGGCAGAGGCAGGTGGATTTCTGAGTTTGAGGCCAGCCTGGTCTACAAAATGAGTTCCAGGACAGCCAGGCTACACAGAGAAATCTTGTCTTGAAACAAACAAACAAACCAAAAAAAAAAAAAAAGTCTTTAATTTCCTTATTTCTTCCTTAACCAAGTTATCATTGAGTAGGATGTTGTTTAGCTTTCATATATATGTGAGTTTTCTGTTATTTGTGTTGCTATTGAAGACCAGCCTTAGTCCATGGTGATCTTATAGGATGCATGGGATTATTTCAATATTCTTGTATCTGTTGAGGCCTGTTTTGTGACAGATTATATCGTCAGTTTTGGAGAAGGTACCATGAGGTGCTGAGAAGAAGGTATATGTTTTAGGATGAAATGTTCTATAGATATCTCTTAAATCCATTTGGTCCATAACTTCTGTTAGCTTCAATGTGTCTCTGTTTAGTTTCTGTTTCCATGATCTGTCTATTGATAAGAGTGGGGTGATGAAGACTTCCAGTATTATTGTGTGAGGTGCAATGTGTGGTTTAAGCTTTAGTAGAGTTTCTTTTATGAATGTGGGTACCCTTGCATTTGGAGTATAGATATTCAGAATTGAGAGTTCTTCTTGATAGATTTTTCCTTTGATGAGTATGAAATATCCTTTCTTATCCTTTTTGATAATTTTTGGTTAAAAGTTGCTTTTATTTGATATTAGAATGGCTACTCAAGCTTGATTCTTGGAACCATTTGCTTGGAAAATTGTTTTCCGGCCCTTTACTCTGAGGTAGTGTCTTTGTTTGATACCAAGATGTGTTTCCTATATGCAGCAAAATGTTGGGCCCTGTTTACTTATCCAGTCTGTTATTCTATGTCTTTTTATTGGGAAACTGAGTCGGTTTATGTTGAGATATTAAGGAAAAGTGGATTTTACTTCCTACTATTTTTATTTTTAGAGATGGAATTATGTTTGTGTGGCTGTCTTCTTTTGGGTATGTTGAAAGAAGACTGCTTTCTTGCTTTTTCTAGGGTGTAGTTTCCCTCCTTGTGTTGGATTTTCCATCTATTTTCCTTTTGTAGGGCTGGATTTGTGGAGAGAGATTGTGTAAATTTGGTTTTGTCATGAAATATCTTGGTTTCTCCACCTATGGTAATTGAGAGTTTTGCTGGGTATAGTATCCTGGGCTGGCATTTGTGTTCTCTTAGGGTCTGTATGACATCTGCCCAGGATCTTCTGGCTTTCATAGTCTCTGTTGAGAAGTCTGGTGTAATTCTAATAGGTTTGCCTTTATATGTTACTTGACGTTTTTCCCTTGCTGCTTTTAACATTCTTTCTTTGTTTTGTGCATTTGATGCTTTGACTGCTATGTGATGGGAGGAATTTCTTTTCTAGTCCAATCTATTTGGAGTTCTGTAGGCTTCTTGTGTGTTCCTGGACATCTCTTTCTTTAGGTTAGGGAAGTTTCCTTCTATAATTTCGTTAAAGATATTTACTGGCCCTTTAATTTGGGAATCTTAACTCTCTTCTATACCTATTTTCCTTAGGTTTGGTCTTCTCATTATGTCCTGGATTTCCAAGATGTTTTAGGATAGGAACTTTTTGATTTTGCATTTTCTTTGACTGTTGTGTCAATGCTTTCTATGGTATCTTCTGCACATGAGGTTTTCTCTTCTATCTCTTGGTGATGCTTGCATCTATAACTCCTGATCTCTTTCCTAGGTTTTCTACCTCCAGGGTTGTCTCCTTTTGTGACTTCTTTATTGTTTCTATTTCCATTTGTAGCTCCTGGATGGTTTTGTTCAATTCCTTCACCTGTTTCCTTGTGTTTTCCTGCAATTCTTTAAGGGACTTTTGAGTTTCCTCTTTAAGGGCTTCTATCTGTTTACCCGTATTCTCTTGTATTTCTTTAAGGGAGTTATTTATGTCCTTCCTAAAGTCCTCTATCATCATTATGAGATGTAATTTTAAATCAGTCTTGCTTTTTTAGTGTGTTGGAGTATCCAGGGCTTGCTGTGGTGGAAAAACTGGGTTCTGATGATGCTAAGTAGCCTCGATTTCTGTTGCTTATGTTTCTTGCCCTTGCCTCTTGCCATCTGGTTATCTCTGATGTTAGCTGGTCTTGCTGTCTCTGACTGTGGCTTGTCCCTCCTGCAAGCCTTTGTACCAGAACTCCTGGGAGACCAGTTCTCTCTGGAATGAATTTGGGTATGGAGAGCTGTGGTACAGGGTCAGTTCCGGTGCAGACGGAAACCAGAAGGATCCTGTCTCCACTGTTACTTGATTTCTGTGTTCTGATGGCTCAAGGAGGGTCCCTCTGCGGCCAGTAATTTGAGCAGAAGTGGTGATCTTACCTGTGCTCACAGTCTTGTCAGCACTCCTAGGAGACCAGCTCTCTCCTGGCAGAATGTGGGTATGGAGGGCTGAGGCACAGGATCAGCTCCAGACACATACAGAAACTGGAAGGATCATGTCTCAGGCTTCTCCTTGGTTCCTGTGGCCTGAGGGTTTCAGGTCAGTTCCTCTGAGCAGAAGTGGTGGTCTTACCTGTGCTCACAGGTGTGTCCACACCCCTGGGAAACCAGCTCTCACCTGGCAATATTTAGGTATGGAGCACTGTGACACAGGATCAGCCCATTTAATTTTATACTGTGGGATATTGGGCTATGCACAGACAGGCTGATCCCCAGTCAAGCTGAGATGCTGAATCCTGGGACCCAGTGGTCATAATTTACCTACATGTGATGGAAGGAGTTCTCTCATGTTTCTTGGAACTCTGGCTCCTGTCTAAGTTACCGCCCCCTTTAGCACCCACAAGAGAAGCATGGCTAGAAGTCCCATAGACAATGTCCCAAGCTTCTGACCTTCAGGCTAAACTCCTCCCCAGTTACCTAGCAACAGAAAAGATAGTTCACTTTAAAGGGGGCTGTTAGGCCCCTCCTTGCTCTCTCACTCCTCTCCTCTCTCTCTCTCTCTCTCTCTCTCTCTCTCTCTCTCTCTCTCTCTCTCTCTCTCTCTCTCTCTCCCTGCCTTTCTACAATAAAGCTCTAAAACCATAGACAGTCTCTGCTCATCAAGATCTGCTGTGCTCACTCTCCCAGGTATGGGCACCTCTCTTGCCTCTTCCCTCTCTCCCATAACCCCGGGGCTACAGGGTGTGGCACCGGGACCCCACTTGTTCCCCCTCCTACCCCTGTTGAATAGGTCAGAGGCTTGGATGCCCACCCGGGGCTGAGTGGAAAGCGTCTGGCAGCCTTCCCGAGTTTGCCTGTCCAGAGCATAGGTGGAACTCTGGCAGGATGTGGGTTCTTCCTCCCACCTCCTTCCCCAGGCCCCCTTTTTAGTTCCCACATTGTACTATGAACATTTTCCACATCTGGACTAGCATTGGAAACATAATTTTAAGCCAGGTGTGATAACCCATGCCTATAATTTCCAACTTCTGGAATCTTAAACAAGGGGATCATTGTTTGTTCAAGGCCAGCTCATGCTACATAACAAGTTCTGAGAAAGCCTTACAGAATAAGACTCAGTTTTCAAAAATAATTAACCTACTATAAACACTGGCGATGACGCAATAGATGAGTACTTGCCTAGCATGTGTCTGTTTTATCCCCACTGCCAAACATATAAACACATGCACATACACTTGAGAGCACACACTCACACGCACACATACATGGCATGGGGGCACAATTTTAGTGGCCACCTAGCCCCTCAGCTTGTGTGACAAGAACTGGAAGCCACTGGATAGAAGAGAAATCTTGTTCTTCATCTCCAAAGAGACTGGGGTTTACCAGCCTCAAGATGCTCAAATAGACAACTCCAAAGAGTCTAACACAAACATTTTTCAGGCCTTTTCTGAGTTCTCACAGCCCATGTGCAAGAATATAAACTCTAAGCATTTGAAAGCCAGTTGGAGTCTATTTTCACCAACTAAATATGTTCGTTCCCTGATCTAGCAAGTCGAGTTTTAAGCATATGTGCTTAAAGAATTTTTTTGCATGTGCACACAAGGAGAAAAATTCAAAGATGTTCATCCAGCCCTGCTTAAAGTAGCAATAAAGTAATTGCAAATATCAGTAGGAGGATGATTAATACATATGGCATTTTTTATATGATGAGATGCTAGAGTCATTAAAAGAAATGAAGCAACTTTGATTGATTGATTGATTGATTGATGCTTTGGTTGATATTTTGAGACAGAGGCTCCTCTGTAGCCTTAGCTAGCTTAGAACTTATTGTGTACTAGGCTGGTCTTTGAACTCTCACAATCTTCCTGCCTCCACTTTCCCTGTGCTGGGAGACCTGTTTATTTACAGGCCCAAACCAAAGGATGACTATGACAAGAGTCGACACAATACCACTGGGTCTAGTTTACAGGTGAGAATGGATTAAATATAGAGTACAGGCTACACAGAAAATGTGTAACAGCCATTGCCTCTGAGGAAGGAAATAGTAGAACATGGAGAGTTTCCGCTTTATTGGCCATGTTTTGTACTGTGCTTTAAAGGAAAGGCCAACGATCTCGTTCATTGAAACTGCATGCAGCCGCTACATGAACTTTCCCCTCTATTTTCGGTACCTCTGACATTTCTCTTGATTCCCTCACAAAAAGGATAAAAATAATTAACACACATATTTTCTCAAATTTATTTCCCAAGTTCTGTGAGTTTTAGAACATCCTACTTAAAAATAAATGACATGTTGATTTCAAAGATAGTGTCTCACTGTGCATCCCAGCTGGCCTGGAATGTGATACACTGTCCTGATTGGCCTCAAACTCACAGAGATTCCCTTTGCCTCTGCCTCTGCCTCTGCCTCTGCCTCTGCCTCTGCCTCTGCCTCTGCCTCTGCCTCTGCCTCTGCCTCTGCCTCTGCCTCTGCCTCTGCCTCTGCCTCTGCCTCTGCCTCTGCCTCTGCCTCTGCCTCTGCCTCTGCCTCTGCCTCTGCCTCTGCCTCTGCCTCTGCCTCTGCCTCTGCCTCTTCCACCCACATGCTAGGATTAAATGTGTGTACTACCATACCCAGCTAAAATGATTTGTTTTTTATTATGGGAACATGTGTGTGTGCATGCACATTCACATGTATTAGTGTGTGTACCTGTGTACCTTGCCCTGCCAGGCCAGAAGAGAGCATCAGATTCCCCAGAGTTGAGATTAAAGATGGTCGTGAGCCATCCAACACAGGTGCTGAGAACTGAATCCGATCCTCTCAAAGAATAGCAAGCACTCTTAATTGCTGAGCCATCTCTCCAACACTGTTTTTAACAAAAATCTCAAATGTTCAATTTTACCAATAAAGACTTGAAAGTGATTCCATGATTCATCAAAGAATGATACCCAAGACTCAAATAGTGTGTAAATACAGAGAGTGTTTTATCTGCAGAAGTCCAGCATGCTGGGGTCTCCCCATTACCAAGATAGAGAGACAATCAATTAAGCTTGCAGGCCTGATTTAAAGCACATTAAAGGATTCTGGGGTAGCTGACATTTATCTTGCTCCATCTCTAGGGACATTCCATTACTGGTGCATGAGGGCTGGAAACTGTTGCTGACCTGCTGCCCTTGCTTCAGGCCAGGTGGCTGGGCAGCTTCTGACTAGCTGCCTGAAGCCTGGGGTTTATTCTAGTAACTGACTTGCTTGAGTTTGCCTGAACTTGCCCAGTACTTAGGCCTAGTCTCCTGGACTGCCAATTTGAAGTTTGTTATGGGTCAGCCTGTGTCATTAGCAAGATGCTGGGGTGGGTGAAAGCCTGTTAGCTCTAAAAGGCAGAGAAAGCACTGAGGTGAGGAGAGCTGCTGCACTGGGCATTGTGTGAGCTATCCAGGAAAGTGCTAGAGAGCGCCCCCTGGTGGTGTGGGTGCATTTTTTGTTGTTGTTTTTTTTTTTGTTTGTTTGGTTGGTTGTTTGGTTGGTTGGTTGGTTGGTTGGTTGGTTTGTTTTGTTTTGTTTTGTTTTGTTTTGTTTTGTTTTGTTTTGTTTGAGACAGGGTTTCTCTGTGTAGCCCTGGCTGTCCTGGAACTCACTCTGTAGACCAGACTGGCCTTGAACTCAGAAATCCACCTGCCTCTGACTCCCAAGTGCTGGGATTAAAGACATGTGCCACCACTGCCTGGCTTGCATTATATTTCTAGATACAAGCCTCAAAGACAGATCACCCCAACCATTACTGCAACTCATTCGAACTTGATAATGGTGTTGGAGAGATGGTTCAGTGTTTAACAGCACTGGCTGTTCTTGCAGAAGACTTGGGTTTGGTCCCAAGCAGCCCCACAGTGATTCACAACTGTCTGCATCTCCAGTTTTGTGTGCATGGTCCATAAACTCAGTAAAGCACACGCAAATATTCATAGAATAAGTAAATATTTTTTTTAATTATTTTAAAAGACAGACTTGAACACAAGCTCCTGCCCCAGCCCCATTGGCCTGGGAGAGCTGGAAAACACCCAACTACTCACCCTGGGCACCACCAGGATAGGTGAACGTGTGACAGAAAGATGTGAGAGACACAGAGTACACAGTAGAGAGATGGTAGAGAATGCAAAGTCAAGGGGTCTGTACACTGTACAGAAAGGTAGAACTGGAAGTTTGACAACATGAGGAACAAGGGGATATGAAGAGCATTGCACAACCACCTGAGACCATGGTGATGTCCTGGCCCTGGGCTGCCACCAAGGGCCATGTCTGTGTCCACAGTCCTGCTGCAGCTGGGGGTCTGTGGTAAAGTCTATGGCCCGAGTTACCATCAAAGACCACATGAATGCCCATGATCTAGGATGCCACTGGAAACCATGTGAATGCCTGAGGACTGTGCTGCTTCCAGGAAACATTCTGATCAGAGTGGGCTGTGTTGCCACTAAGGCCATGGTACCGTCCAGGATGACGCTGCGTGGGGGTCAGGGGTTGGGGCATGTTCGGATCCATGATCCTATTGCACCTGGGGTCTAGTGTTGATGTCCCAGGTCTATATTACCACCAAATCCCATGCAGACATCCTTTGTCTGGACTGCCACCTAAGGCACTGTGCTGAACTGGTACCATCCCTCACCTTCAGTGGGAAAGATGTGCCCAGCCTTTGACTGGGCAGCACAATAGCTCTGACCCTGGTGTCAGGGGAGCTGGGGAGCTGTTCCAAGGGCATGAGCTTGGGAGAGCTGGCTCCACCACTCAACTGCCAAGAGATGGCATGAGCAAGGGAGAGATACCCTCCTTCCCTCACCCCTTGCCACCAGTGTGAGGCAGGAGGGCTGAACCTGAGATCATGAGAGCAGGAGTTGGCTCTGCCCCTCGAAGGCTGTAGCACTCTAGGGAACCATCCCTGCTCCTCACCTGGGCAGCAGAGTAGAGCTGGTCCTGGTGCCATAAATGAGCTGGCCGAAAGGACATGAGAGCAGGAGAGCTGCTGTACTGGGCATTGTGTGAGCTGTCCAGGGAAGTGCTAGAGAGCGCCCCCTGGTGGTGTGGGTGCAGGAGAGCTGGCAGGCTGATCAACTCAGCTACCACCCAGGCCTAGATCCAGGGCTTTGAAATGGCCTACCCCAACATCTACCCCATCTGTGAACTGCTGGAGCTTGTGAAAGGGCTGGTCCTGCAGAACCAAAGCTGCAGGATCTCCATGACACAGGGCAGCAACAGGATATCCAAGAGGAGTCCCAATGAGGATTCAGGATTGATAGTGTAGCAGAAGCCAGAGGCCTTGAAACAGACTAAAGACTCGTTGTAATGAACATTTGCAAGTAAAGATGTGTGGACAAAAGGTTCTACTGTGGCACACTATGACACAGAACAGCTTCCATGACAATTTTTGTTGTTTTTGTTTTCGAGACAGGGTTTGCTATATAGCCCTGGCTGTCCTGGAACTCACTCTGTAGACCAGGCTGGCCTCGAACTCAGAAATCCGCCTGCCTCTGCCTCCTGGGTGCTGGGATTAAAGGTGTGCACCACCACTGCCCAGCGACAATTTTTTTAAAATTCTATCTTATTTTATTTTACTTTAGAGGGGGGCTGCAAGGGAGGAGGGATGGTGGATATGAAGTGACAAAGAGAAAAGGGGGGTTGGGGTATATAGTGTGAAATTCACAAAGAGTCAATAAAAAGTTTTTTTATAAAAAAGGAGACATATCTGATTTGGAAAAAAAATCCATCAGTGTCTCATAGACCATTTCTTTCTGTGTGCAGAGCAGGCAAGAAAACATCAAATGCTTGTTCTCTGAGGTTGTTATTAAATTTGTATTGCATTTTATGTTTTTATTATATGGTGTGTGTGTGTGTGTGTGTGTGTGTGTGTGTGTGTGTGTGTTAGCACGGTGTATGTGGAGGCTGCTGATCATTTGTAGGAGTTGGTTCTCTCCTTTCGCCATGTGGGACCCAAGGTTCAAATCCAGACTTCAGGCTTAGCAGCAGGAGGTTTTCCATGCAAAATCTGTAACACCAGCCCTTGAGACTGGTTTTCAATGGCATAAATTTGGGCTGGAGAAATGACTCCTTGGTTAAGAGCACTTGCTGCTCTTATAGAGGACCCGAGATTCAGTGTCCAGCAGCCACCCACACGGTGGATCACACCCATCTGTAACTGCAGTTCTGTGTGATCCCCCCTGGACACTAGCTATACCAGTGGTGTGCATGTATATATATGTAACCACAGGCTTTTCCCCAGGTTCTCAAATAATCACATGGAGACATACTTATTTATAAGTTAACACCTGGGCCTTAAGCTAGGTTTGTTTCCTAACTAGCTCACAACTCAGTTATCCCATTTATACTATTCTATATCTGCCACATGGCTGGTTACCTCTCCTCAGTTTTATACAGCCAACTTCCCCTGAGTCTGGGTGGCAAATCTTCCCACCTCACTACTTCCCAGAGCTCCTCTTTCTGCAGGATGTCCCACTTTCTAATCCAGCCTCAGCATCCTCAGCATATTAACCATCAGATTTTTATTGACAGGTGATGCTCTTACACAGTGCATAAGGGTAGTCTCTTACCTATACACATGCCAGCATACACTCATACACATAAGATAAAATAAATCTAAAAGCCTGTAAAGTTTTTATGGATGGATATTTATTGTAAAGCCTATATATCTAATTTTTAATGATTTCAAATCTTAGGGTAGATGAATATTTCTCTTTTCTTTAAAAATGGTGTGTGTGTGTGTGTGTGTGTATGGTGTGCCTGGTGTGTGTTGTATCTTGTTTGTTTGTTTGTTTGTTTATTGAGGCAGGGTTGCTCTGTGTATCCCTGGCTGTCCTGGAACTCATACTGTAAACCAGGTTGGCCTCTAACTCAGAGATCTATCTTTGTCTACCTCCCAAGAGCTTTGATTAAAGGCATGCATCATCATGCCCAACTCAACATGTGTGTGGGTGTGTGTGTCTGCATATATGTGGGGGGGTGAGTGTGTTATATGTGAGAGTGTGTGAGTGTGGTGTGTGTATGTGCGAGTGTGTAAGTGTATATTTGAATGTGTGTGGGGGTGTGAGTGTGTGTGAGAGTGTGTGTGTTGTGAGTGTGTGTGAGAGTGTGTGTGTTGTGAGTGTGTGTATTGTGTGTGAGTGTGGTGTCTATAAGTATGTGTGAGTGTGTAAGTGTGAGTATGTGTACATGAGTGTGTGTGTGTGTGTGTGTGTGTGTGTGTGTAAGAGTACACACTTGCAAGAACCCAAGGAGAACACTGATTGTCTTCCTCTATCACCGTCCACCTTATATTTGAGACAAGGTCTCTCACCAAAGCCAGAGAACATCTGGGCTATGATGGCCGGCCAGAGAGCCCTGAGGATCTACCTATGTCCATCTCCCAATGCCAGGGTTACAGGCACACAAGGCAACACCCAGCTTTTACATGAATGCTAGAGACTTGCAGTCAACTGAGCTCTGTTCTCTTGCTATCCCAGTGATTACTACTCCCCACAGAGCCATCTTCCCAGAGCCTCTGTTATTTTTCGTTTTAACAACTACTTTCAAGTCCTGCATCAAGCCAAGATAAAAATTACAGGAAAGTGTGCTGACTCGAAGAGAGCTGTGGAGTGGCTCTTAGAAACGCATTGCTAAGGAGACAACACATAGTGAACGCAATAAAATAATTGGCACATTGGGATCCCAGAAGGTTTCCACACATCGACATTAGCCTCGTGGTGTTGGGAAAACACAACAGCCAGTATGAATAAATCATTAGTAATAGAGAACTTGAAAAATACAGGGAGAGATAGGAAAGGGAAAGAAACTTCTATTACTGAAATGTTAATGACAGGGAGCTGAGAAGATAAACAACAGAGTGGATACCCTGAAGATGCCTTAGCAGCAACCCAAGCCTTTGGTGCTAGATTTCTAAAGTTTCTCTACAAATGCGTATACAGTCCGTGTTAACTATTTGCTTGGAATTTTCATTAAGACATGGTTTTCAAATTACTTTTTTTTTAAAGATTTATTTATTTATTTATTATATGTAAGTACACTGTAGCTGTCCTCAGACACTCCAGAAGAGGGAGTCAGATCTCATTACGGATGGTTGTGAGCCACCATGTGGTTGCTGGGATTTGAACTCCTGACCTTCGGAAGAGCAGTCGGGTGCTCTTACCCACTGAGCCATCTCACCAGCCCCTCAAATTACTTTTTAAAAAAATTACTCTACCTTCCCCCAACCCACTCTGTCCTTGAGTTTTTCTTTTCCTTCTTTTTCTTCTTTCCCTTCCCTTCCCTTCCCTTCCCTTCCCTTCCCTTCCCTTCCCTTCCCTCCCCTCCCCTCCCCTCCCCTCCCCTCCCCTCCCCTCCCTTCCCCTTCCTTCTCTCCTTCCTTCCTTCCTTCCTTCCTTCCTTCCTTCCTTCCTTCCTTCCTTCCTTCCTTCTCTCCTTCCTTCTCTCCTTCCTTCCTTCCTTTATAAAGATGTATTTATTTCAGACACCCCAGAAGAGGGCATCAGATCTCATTACGGATGGTTGTGAGCCACCATATGGTTGCTGGGACTTGAGCTCAGGACCTTTGGAAGAGCAGTCAGTGCTCTTAACCACTAAGGCATCTCTCCATCCCCTATCCTTCAGTTTCTGAAGACAATGTAGCTATGTAGTCCTTGGATGGCTTAGAATGTGGTATGAACTCGTGGACTTCCTGGTTCTGCTTCTTCAGTGTTAGAGTCACAAGGATAAACCACTATGTTGGCTAGTTTTATGGCAATTTCGGATAAGCTGGCATCATCCGGGAAAAGGGACTCTCAACTGAGAAAATGCATCCTTAAGACTGGTTTGTTGGGCTGGAGAGATGGCTCAGTGGATAAGAGCACTGACTGCTCTTCCAAAGGTCATGGACCACATGTTGGCTCAAAACCATCTTTAATAAGATCTTCTGGTGTGTCTGAAGAGACAGCTACAGTGTACTTAGATATAATAATAAATAAATCTAAAAAAAAAAAAAGACTGGTTTGTTGGCAAACCTGTAGGCGTTTTCACTCCAGTGAGTGGTACAAACCTGGGCAAGTAGCCCTGGGTGAGCAAGAGACCTGAGAAAGCAGGGTGAGCAAGCCAGTAAAGCAGCATTCCTGTTGGGATAATGTCTTATGCACTGTGTAAAAGAATCGCCTGTCAATAAGGAGCTGAACAGCCTGTAGGAAGGCAAGAGAGAATAGGTGGGACTTCTGGCAGAGAGAGGAACTCTGGGAAATAGTCAGGCATGGGAGATTTGCCACTGAGATGAAGCAGTCAGATGTATAAAACTAAAGAGAGGTAAGTAGCCATGTGGCATACATAGTATAGTCATTATTCAGGAACTGAAGTGGACATAGGAAAAACTGAACAGCTACACACTTGTCCATGGCTTTTGTTTCATTCAGTTCCCACCTCCAGGTTCCTGCCTCCCAGCACCTGCCCACATGTCCTACTATGATGGACTATAAACTCAAAACTGATATAAATCCTTTCCTCCCAAAATTGCTTTTGATCGTGGTGTTTTATCGCAGCAATAGAAACCCTAAGACAGCCACCATACCCACCTTTTTAAAAAATCTCTTGTTTATTTTCCTACCCATCAAGAAAGAAGTAAAGCATGGACCTTTTGGGTGAAGTCATATTTCTAGGGTTGGGACCTCTTTTTTAGGTTCAGTGGCAACAATACAGCTCTGGACAGAAAAAGCTCAAGTAATGCTTATGAGGCGTAATCACAAATTGACTGCCCCTGACAACACTAGCAACCAAACAGCAACATGAATGACTATCAGTCTTCAAATGTAGGTTTGGTTATTGCTTGTGTTCTCTCTCTCTCTCTCTCCCTCTCTCTCTCTCTCCTTCCCTCCCTCCCTCCCTCCTCCTTCTTCTTCTTCTTCTTCTTCTTCTTCTTCTTCTTCTTCTTCTTCTTCTTCTTCTTCTTCTTCTCTCTCTCTCTCTCTCTCTCTCTCTCTCTCTCTCTCTCTCTCCCTGGAACTAGGGTGATGGCCAGAAAACCCCAGGAATCCTCTTGTTCCTGCAATTAAGCTCAGCCTTTTACATGATTGCTTGGGACTTGAAATCAGGCTCTCCTGTTGGCATGACAACCAGTCTTACCTGCTGAGCCATCTCCCTACTTGTTTCTATTCTTTCTTCATATACTTTTTTTTGCAATATTTTGTTTGTTTGTTTGTTTGTCTGTCTAGATGAGACTCGTGCCTCCAACGCTGAGCTTGGACTCACTTTATAGTCAAGAATAACCTTGACCTGGTTCTCCTACCTCCATCTTTCCCTCCTACTGAGATACAGATAAAAGTAATTATAGACCATGTCCAGTGTATGCAGTCCTGAAGATCAAACCCAGAAATCTGTGCATGGTAGGTAAGCACTCCACCACCTGAGCTACAAACGTAGCCCTCTTTTTATTTTTACATGAAAAAATATATTTATTAAAATATAGAAAATTACTTACTCTGCTAGCCTGAGGCCAGATCCCCAGCCCCACAGTCAAAGCTGCAGCACAGGTCTGGAGGGGTGGACAAATGAAGATCCCTGGGGCTTGCTGTCATGAATTATGGCTAAGTCAGCAAGCTCTAGGTTAAATACGAGACTTTGTCTCATAAAGTAAGGTAAAGCCAGGTCCAGCAGTGTGCTTTTATAATCCCCAGAACTTCTACACTATGGGGACCTGAGATAGAAGAATAGCCAATATCAGAAACAAGAGATAGCTGGTCTCAACAAGGTGAAAGAAGAAAGCCAACTCCTAAAAGTTTCCCTCTGCTCTCCACACATGTATGGCTGTGTTCTTGTGGGGCATTGGGCTATGCAAAGACAGTCTGTTCTCCAGTCGAGTTGAGGTCTGAATCCCAGGACCTGGTGGTGATAATTCACCTACATGGGACAGTAGGCATTCCCTCATATCTCCTGGACTCAAGGCTTGTGACGAAATTACCACCCCCACAGCCCCCACAGAAGAAGTGTGGCTAGTTGTCCCATAGACAATGTCCCAAGCTTCTGACCTTCAGGCTAGACTCCTCCCAGTTACCTAGCAACAATAAGATAACAGCCCACAATAAGAGGGTCTGCTTGGCCCCACCTCACTCTATCCTCTCCTCACTTCTTACTCTCCTCTCCTCATCCTCTCCTCTTACTCTCCTCACTCTCTCCCTCTTACTCTCTAGCCTTTCTTCTCTCTCTCCCCTTTTCCCCTTTCTCTCCTCTTGGCCATGGCTGGTCTCTCTGTCTTTTACGGTTTCTCCTTTCTCCCTGCCTTTCTACAATAAAACTCTAAAACCATAGACTGTCTCTGTTCATCAAGGCCAGCTGCACTTGGACGATGGGATAGGCTTTCCTCTAATGAGCCTTTTTCTAATCTCCCTTTGGAAGGCCTTCCTGTGCTCCAGTCAAGGCCCAGACTAAGTACTCTCGCCTGCGTGGGAACCTCTCTCCCTTCTGCCCTCTCTCCCATAACCCCGGGGCCAAGGGTGTCACCATGGGGGCCCCTGGTATCAGGCGCTGCTCCTTGTCCACCCCCACCCCCCACCCCCTCCTCCGTTGAGTGGGGTCCATGGCTTAGATGCCCACCCAGGGCTGAGTGGAAAGCGTCTGGCAGCCCTCCCACGTCTGCCTGCCCAGAGCATAGGAGAAACTCTGGCCAGACGTGGGCTCTTCTACCCCTTTTCCCCTACCCCTAGAGCCCACATGTCCACATATGTCCACATGTTCTCACATAGCTCTCTCCTCTCTCTCTCTCTCTCTCTCTCTCTCTCTCACACACACACACACACACACACACACACCACAAAGTATATATATGTATGTATATATTTTAACTATTTATTTACACACACTAAATAAGTAAATATGTGTATATATATATACACATACATATTTTTTAAATAATAAGGAAGACAGTAATAGACAACAATAGAGGAAAACACCAGATATTGACCTCTGTCCACCACATGTGCACATGCACACATATGTTTATACACATCACCACACATAAATGCATACACACATATAAACACATATGCACTGCACACTGGCATATACCTTCACAAAGGTGAAGAATTATCTGAAAGTAATGGTGTCACTGTTTGGGTTTATTTGTTTGTTACTTCCCGAAAGAGAGAGAGAGAGAGAGAGAGAGAGAGAGAGAGAGAGAGAGAGAAAGTCAGTCAGTCGAGGGTAGACAAATGGATCAGCAATTAAGAGCTCTGGTTGCTCTTCCAGAGCACCTACCTGGATTCCAACACCCATGTGGCAGCTAACAACTGTCTGTAACTATAACACCAGTTCTAGGGGACCCAATACCCTCTTCTGACCCCCATGGATATCTCACACACATGATATACATGTCTCAGCACTCAGGATACAGAAGCAGGCAGATCTATGTGAGTTTGAGGCCAACCTGCAAGTTTTAGACCTGCCAGAGCTACACAGTGAGACACAGTAAGACCTTGTTTCAAAGAACAAGCAAGCAAATAAATAAATAATTATCTTTTAAATTTATAAAAAGAAAAAACTAAAACAGCGTCTCAATCCATTGCCCAGGCTAGCATCTAACTGTGACTCTACTGCTTCAGCTTCCTGTTTGCTGGGAATATATTCAAAAACCATTGTGCCAAGTTTATATCATATGTATAATGTTTGAAATGTATGTGAAAATAAATAAATAAAAGGTATATGAAAACTCTGAGGTAAAGACAGTGGACTAGAAGCTTCTCATTTGACCTGATGAAGAAGAATGAGAAAGAAAAAAAAAAAAATAGGCTGTGCCAGGGCCTGCCAGCTTTGCTCAGAGAGGCCTCTTTTTGCAGTGGCTACAAGACTCAAAACTGATCCAAGAACTGAGACTACATAACTATTGGATGTCCAACTATAAACACAGGAGGAACAGAAAGAATGTAAGAGCCAGAAGAAGGGTGGGGTATGTTGTGGAATAGAGATCCTGGGTACGACACAGCACTTGTACTCCTGAACTCATAACGGCTGAAAAAAAAAAAGAAAAGAAAAAGGAATAACAGCTGCAATTATCTGAACAGAATGTTCTCAAGTTTTGACTTGTCACAGAACAGGGAGGGACTCGTGGGACCCTGCCTTTCTCCAAGGAATTGTTGGAAGTTAATGGTTGATGGGTCAGAGAGAGACATTTTCTTCAGTGGCAACTGCTAGCAAGATCCACTCTGCCCAACGCCTGTCAACAACCCTCCCACCCAAGCTCCTATAAACAGCCCAACTAACGCAACATCATGGGTCATTAAATATTTAATTAATTAATTAATTTTAAAAACATGAAAGCAAAAGAAAGGCTAGTCAGGAAGGGGGTGGCAGGAGCTAGGATAACAATAGATAAGAGGGGAGAGTACATTATGTAGGAAAACTGTATAATGGAACCCACTACTGTGCAGAATCAACATAGACTAATAAAAAAAAAAAAACTTTAAAGAACAAACAGACTAATCCAAAAAGAGGAAGAGAGGATGCTTCAGAAATTGAAACAGCTGAAAGGTTGGAGGAAAGGAAAGAGTAACCTGGAAGGGGGGACAAACCAAACTGAGCACAGCTCTGGCAGCCAACTCCCCAGTGGGGGAAGAGAAGCTGAAGGTAGCCACCGGGCCCTGATGAAGACTGTTCAAAGGCCATAATAATTCCTTGGGAAAATGGATCCAGGGGAGAGGAGTCCCATGCCATCACTCCATATGATTCAAGAGGCAGTGTGTAAGCACTGTCATGAGAGGAACGCTATCGCTTAAGACAGAACAAAACCTTTAATCACAGCACTTGAGAGGCCGAAACAGGTAGATCTTTGTAAAGTTCAAGCCAGCCTGAAGTACATAGTGAGACCTTATATCAATTAATCATCAATCAACCAATAAAATTGATAGGAAAAATAATAAAAGTAAATATTTAAAAAGGGGGTGGGAAAGGTAGAGAGATGGCGTCTGCAAAGGACCCGAGTTCTGCTCCTCATCCCCACACCAAGCAGTTCACAACCACCTATAACGCTAGGTCCGGGAGGGTTTAATGTCTCTGGCCTCCTCAAGCAGCTGCATTAAAGTGAAGCTGTTGTAACTCCCGAATTACTGATACTAGAGAGACTTCAATGTTGTGTACAGACAGTTTGCCTCTCCGTCCCTTTCCATCCCACCCCCCACCCCCCACCTCCCCACCCCCGCCAAAAGCTCCCATCCTCCCTCCAGCCCAAGGTAAGTATGATATACAGACAGCTGGTTTCAGTGCTGCGTCCTTCTGCAGCAAGCCCAGGGCTCCCTCCTCCTTCCCTGGCCCCTCACCTAGCTTTAGAATGGCACTACCCATAAAACTCCCCCTTAAATAGGACATTCTGAGGACACAGCTCGAGACATCCCCCCACACCTGCCTTCGTCTCAAAAACCAACCCTCCTCCTGATAAGCAGCAGAACTGTCCAGGTGCCTGTCCTTGAGACCTTAGAGAAATAACAAGTTCAAGGGAGATCAGAGGTCAGGTCACAGACAGTTACGACTGGCCATAAAATTCTTCCCTGAACAGACACACCCATTAACCCCCCATCCCACTTCAGTACCATTTTACCAAATGATTACAGCCCACTACTCCCCTTTTCTGTGAACATTCACGGATTCCTAACTATACTGAATATAAACCCAGTGTTTTCTGGGCTCAGTTTTTTTGCTTGCCAGCATTCAAGGTGAGTGCAAACTTGAAACAATAAAAGACTCTTTTGCGAGTTGCAACGGACTTCACAATTCTTAGGCTCATCTGGGTTTCCCGTGGACTCAGGGCACAACACAGCTATGCACACACAAAAATGAATAGAGACAAACACATACAGAGTTAAAAAATAAAAGTAGGGGAATGCCTGAAGAGATGGCTCAGCAGTCGAGAGAGCTTGCTGCTCTTCCAGAGGACTGAAGTTCAGCTCCCAGCACTCACATGACAGCACCCACATGACAGAGTGAAGACCTGGGAGGAGGCCAGGCCCTTAAGACCAACACAGGATCCTGTAAACCCAAGGGAAGAGTTCACCAAGCCCTCCCAGCATCTCCAAGGGAGAGAAACTGCTTCAGCCTTTCACCCTCTTTACATTTGTTCCTCATCTTCCTTCTTTAATGCTCTTCAAGTCCTTTCCTTGCTTGATTGTGTTTTCACAACTTTCACAATTTTTATTTGTACCTCATTCACATTCTCTAGACTTAAAATACCAGGCTTTCCTTGGGACACAATTTGAAATAAACTGACCTTATTTCTGAGCTGGTGGGTGCCAGCATTGAAGTTCTGCTCAGCTAGAGTCAAATCCTGTCCTAGCCATCTCTCTCTCTCTCTCTCTCTCTCTCTCTCTCTCTCTCTCTCTCTCTCTCTCTCTCAGTCCTTCCCCTTTGGTGGAAGAGTCAAGAGAGGCAATGTGTAGTTTTTAGGTCCAGGCCCCTCTCTGCTGCATGCTTGCCTTGCTCTGTGCTTCTTTGAAGACCCTGTTCTCCCTATCCAGTGAGCAAGCCTACCCTGGGATGTGTCTAAATTCCTCCACGAGTGTCTATTGCATAATCACGAGAGGGCGAGTTCCCTCTGAATGCTCAAAACGGTGCAGAGACTGAGGAGGGGTATAGCTTATTGAGCGAGGACATAAAGAAGGAATGTAGCCTCTGCGGGAGATCTGGCTTCTAGTTCTGGGTCATTTCAGATCAGCAGAGATATCTGAGAAAGTGAAATACGTCTCTGTGTCTCTTCCCCCCACCCCATGGTAAAGCAAGGCAGTTAGAGAGTCTTCCCATAGGACTGGGAAGATAGAAAGTCTTCACCTTGCAGGCATGAAGCCTGAGTTCCACCCCAGAACCCAAATAGAAAAAAAAAAAAAAACTAGGCAGGTCTCGGTGGCACGCATTGTAACCCCCAACAGTGGGGAAGCAGAAACGGGCGCTCACTCGCCAATCAACTTAGCCTGCTGGGTGAGCTGCAGGCCAGTGACTGCTGCTGCCTCAAAATATCAAGGCATGGGGGACGAAATGACTCCGTAGGTAAAAGTGCTTGCCAAGCAAGCCTGAAGGCCAGGGTTCAATCCCCAGAACCCACGTAACGGTAGGAAAGAACCCACTCCCTCCATAAAGTTGCCCTCCGGGTTCTCCATGCATTTCCTCACACCACGTTTATGCATACACGGTCTCACACAATCGTTATGAACTTAGAACAACAAAGACGGCCCGAGCCTGGGAATAACAGCTGGGCTTGACCTGTGGCTTCATCTTCCTGCCTCTGAAGCTTCGCAGATGTTGGTATTACCGACATGAAACTACCCCGTGGCTGTTTAATCTTTTAAAAATGTCTGTATTGGTTGTGTGTGGGTATGTGTGTGTGTGTGTGTGTGTGTGTGTGTGTGTGTGTGCGCGTGTATTTGGGGGTGTGTATACCATGTGTAGAGGTCAGAAGATAACTCTGTGGAATCAACTCTTTCCTTTCACCTTTCATAAGTGCCAGAGATTGGGCTGGTGAGATGGCTCAGCGGTTAAGAGCACTGACGGCTCTTCCGAAGGTCCTGAGTTCAAATCTCAGCAACTACATGGTGGCTCACAACCATCCGTAATGAGATCTGACTCCCTCTTCTAGAGTGTCTGAAAACAGCTACAGTGTACTTACATATAATAAATAAATAAATCTTTAAAAATAATAATAATAAATTCCAGAGATCAAAGTTCGATCCTCAGGTCTGCAGGCAAACCCTTTACTCACCAAGCTATTCTAAAGGTCCTGATTCACTCCTTGTTGTTTGACACTAGTCTCCTATAGCCTAGGCTGGCCTTGAACTCCCAATCCCCTTGCCTCTAGCTCCCACGTACTGGGATTACAGGCATCCACCACGTCTGACTCCGACTCTGTCTTACTAACAGTCTCTGTCAAAAAGCAGTTCTGGTGAGTGGGATATTTGTGTTAGAGAATTGTACAATAAAATTCCTCCCATATCCGGCTAACCTTGCTAAATGACTTTAATTACTGGCCATTCGTGCAGGCAGGATTTTTGTTTCCTAAAACATTATGATACCATAATTTTGGAGAATGTTTCCTTTCCTGGGCAACAGAATTGTTTTTCTCTTCCCAAGCTGAGTAGGGTGGGTTGGTGCTGTGATCTCAATGTCCTTAATAGAATGTTCCCTTTTTTTTGGAAACAAATTAATTGAAGGTAGCAAAAGTGTGGGTGAATAGAGGGGAAATGTTTTTACACTTTTGTTGAGTAATTCAGAAAGCACTGTCAATCTCCCTAGCTTTCCCTGGTCAGAGGAGGAGGCTGGGTTGACTTTCTTTGGACTTCCTCTTGCTTCTGAACCCTGCAGGTCTACCATGTACCTACTCCATTCACAGTGCCTGCAGAGCAGGCACCAGGCTTTGTTCATCTGATTCCGACATACTCTGGGGCCTTGTCACTTGCTTCTTGTGACAGAATCTGTCGTTTTTCTTTTCTGCGCCTCATTTCTGTTCTTTTCTATTATAGCAAGAATCGAACATTGGCATTATGTTTTTAAAGATTTATTTATTTTATGTATATGAGTACACTGTAATGTGCAGATGGTTGTGAGCCATCATGTGGTTGCTGGGACTTGAACTCAGTACCTCTGCTCCCTCCGGTCCAAAGATTGATTGATTGATTGATTGATCGATTGATTTTATGTGAGTACACTGTTGCTGTCTTCAGACACACCAGAAGAGGACGTCAGATCTCATTATGGATGGTTGTGAGCCACCACATGGTTGAACTCAGGACCTTCAGAAGAGTAGTCAGTGCTCTTAACCGCTGAGCCATCTCTCCAGCCCAAACGTTGGCATTATTGTCTCACAATTCTGTTCTTCAGTCCCAAACTCCTGTTAGAAAACCATCTCCCACTTCGGTCCTCTTCCGTGGCTGTGCATCACACACACGTGATCTGTGTATCTGTGTGGATGGTTCATTGATTCACTCTGTAATGATTTCATCCACTTTTCCTCCTTTTAGCTTCGGGACTGAATTCTAAACACTAGCTTTATTCTTCATTTAACCGTAAGCAGGTTAGTTCACCCTGTGTCTCCACTTTGTCTTCCTAACAATATGGCTAATAAGAGATTATGTCCACTTTGCTGCTGTCTTGAGACTTGGATGATAAGTGGGAAAGTACTTGAGATAATGTAAACACTCAACAAGCAATAATGGCAAGCTAGCAGCGCCTCTCTGGAGTTAGACCCTCTCCCCACAAAGGTAATGTTAAATGATGAATTTGTGCTTATGTTAGAAAATCGCTTACAAAATCGTCTCGGGCTAATACATAACATCCAGAATCTTGCTAATGCTCACAGTTCGGGCCAGTAAGATGCCTCTGTGGATAAAGGCTCTTGCTGCCTCACCCTGACGGCATGAGTACAATCCTGGAAACCCATAATATGGAAGTAGAGAAATGACTCTGGAACTTGTCCTCTGTCTCCCCGTGAGGGCTGCAGCACCTGCGTACCCTTCCTCCCCACAGATGAATGACTAAATGTAATGTTTTTAAGTTCAGAGTATTCAGGCTCAGTCTGGTGGCACAAGCATTTAATGCCAGCACCCAGGAGGGAGAGCCTGTCAGATCTCTATGAGTTTTAGGCCAGTCTGCTAGCAAGTCCTAGGCTAGCCCAGGCTATATAATGAGACCCTGCCATCTTCCCTCTGTCCCCCCAAAAAGAGTTCAAAACTTTGAGAAGTTTTAAAATAGGACCTGTCGGTCTATTCTGGGGACTCTCTTATCGGCTGCTGATCCACGGGTCAGCAGAAAGGTAGCTTTTTAAAGAAGGCGGTTTGTAGCAGGGGGCATCCCTAAGAAAATAGCTTAATCGGTAAGATAATCTTGGATGTTTCTACATCCCCGGAATTTCTTATCTGATTTAAGCTCCTCCGTAAATCAAAATATTTGTTTAAGGCTGACAGCAAGCTTGAGAGGTTTTGACAGGAGATAGGATCTTAGGCAGATGGAAGAAGATGCTCCAGATTATGTGAAACAAAACAAACTGAGAAATAAGTACACTGTCCTGGGGCTGGGAAACTACAAAACGAGCTGTTATTTGTGTAATTACGGAGTGTTGTTGTTCTAAGTGCTGTGACAAAACACAGTGGCCTGCCAAAGGCCACTCAGGGAAAGAAGGGTTTGTTTATTTACATTTATTTATTATTTGTGTGGGGGCGGGGGGGGAGATTATGTAATTTGGGCTGCTTCGAACTTACTATACAGCCAACACTTCTACCTCTGCCCAGTCCAAATACTAAGAGAGTGGGGACCCAGCTTCCCATGTATTTGAGGCATAGAAACGGTCAGACCAGAGCACTCTTGTGTCTTGTCTTGGATGTCGCTTACCAGCCCTACAGCCTCCTTTTCTTTCTACAGCACTGTAGTAAGCAGTTTTCTTGTCTTAGCAGATGATACAGCCATCCATTCAAGTCTAAAGTCTTTTTCTCAAAGCCAACACTAGGCTTGACATCTGGTTATGGGTAACGCCTACAATCCCACCCTATGCACACACACACTTATTCACTGTCTTCTTCAGTACACAGAAAATGTGCTTAACTCTGCAAACTTGCTTTGTCTTCTATGTGTAGTGTTGGGAATCGAATCCAGAACTTGTATACCTTTAAGCAAGTTGCCTACTGCTGTTACATCCCCAGCCTTCTTTCCTCCCCGACACCTTTTTTTCTTCCATTCTCTTCTTGCCTACTTTCATTTCTCCTTCTCTCCTTTCCTTTATCCCTTCTCCGTCCCTCCTCCTCTTTCTCCTCCTTATATTCTTTTTGGTTTGGCTTTTTGAGACAAAGCCACACTCTGGAGTCCAGGTTGGAATCCACTAGATAGCCAAGGCTTTCCTCAACTTTCAACAACCCTCCTGCTTCCATTTTTTTTAAGTCCTGGGAGTGTAGGTGTACTCTACACGCCCAACTCAAATATGCCTTTTTAAAAAATTATTTATTGGGCTGGAGAGATGGCTCAGAGGTTAAGAGCACTCACTGTGTGTTCTTCCAGAGGTCCTGAGTTCAATTCCCAGGAATCACACGCTGGCTCACAACCATCTATAATAGGATCTGATGCCCTCTTCTGGTGTGCAGGTGTACATGCAGATAGAGTACTCATATACATAAAATAGATACATCTTTTTTTTAAACAAATGTATTGGGCTGGAGAGATGGCTCAGTGGTTAAGAGCTCTGACTGCTCTTCTGAAGGTCTTGAGTTCAATTCCGAGAAACCACATGGTGGCTCACAACAGTCTGTAATGAGATCTGACGCCCTCTTCTGGTGTGTCTGAAGACAACTACAGTGTACTACTCACAGACAGAAAAAAAATAATTCTTTTTTTAAGGGAGGGAGGAAGGGAGGGAGGGAGGGAGAAAGGGAGGGAGGGGAGAGAGAGAGAGAGCGAGCTGGCTGAGTATGTACTTGAGAGCAAGCAGCATTCTTCCACGTATTCATTCGCCTTGAGCTCCTGCCTGTGTTCTTGCCCTGACTTCCCCCAATAACGGAATATGATCTAAAAGTATAAGGTGAAGCAAACCCATTCTTGCTGTGAGTCGCTGTATTCTCTGTATTGTGTTCGTGGCGTTTATCACAGCCACAGCATGGCAAGCCAGAATACCCACTGAGGCACATCACCCAGATCTTTCTAAGACATGGAATGCATCTTCCCCTGCCTTGGCTCACAGTCATTTACTGTTCTCTAAATAAATATTGACTCGAGACTCTAAAATGTTCTCCGCCCCTGCACGTTCCCCACCCTTGCCTTGGCATTCAGACTCCTCCCCCCTTTCTCCTAGCTCACTCTTATAGAAATTTAAATTGGCATTTATCTCCTCCTTTTGGAAGCCAGTTAAGGCTAGTCTTGGTTGTCAACTTAACCATATCCGGAAAGAACTAAAGTCCAGAAATGGAGGGTACACTTGTGATCTGGATCTTGAAGCGGGAAGATAACATGCGTTTGATCTGGAGCTTGAGGCTGGAAGACACAGGTTTTTGATCAAGACCTTGAAGGGGGGGGGGAATGACACGCGCCTTTAATCCAGATCTCGAGGCACACCTTTAATCTGAGCCATACCTTCTGCTGGGGGACAAATTAAGGACAATGGGAAAAGAAAAGCTGTTCATTCTTCACCTGCTTGCACGCACTTGCTCAGCACATCCATTGGAGCTTATTTCAGCTTCTATGTCTGCAGAAGGCCAGCTGGAACACCCAGTCTCAGGGGAAGGAGCAACTACGAGATTCTTGGACTTTCCATTCACAGATGACCATTGTTGGGTTAGTTGAACTGCAGCCTGTAAGTCATTCCAATAGATCACACACACACACACACACACACACACACACACACACACACACACACACACGTGGATATATATGTGTGTGTGTGTGTGTGTGTGTGTGTGTGTGTGTATGTGTGTGTGTGTGTGTGTGTGTGTGTATGTGTGTGTGTAGATAGATAGATAGATAGATAGATAGATAGATAGATTGCTTAAGTTCTGAGACTCTAGAGAATCCTGACTAATATAACAGCCCAGAATTCTTCAGCCTGAGCTGCTCTTCCGTTCCACAGCTACTGGAACCTGCCCTCTCCAGCACTTACCCTACTTTACCATTTCTCTCCGTCTTCTCCATGTGTGGCAGGTTTCTTCCTATGGGGATCTGTGCATGACTTCAACATCATGACATGAGTCCCTAGTAGATGATCTAAAAAGAGAAAGAAAAATCAGCCAGTCATGGTGATGGTGGCAGGTTCCTTTGACTCCATGACTCAGGAAGCAAAAGCAACAGGACTTCTGTGAACTCAAGACCAGGTTGGACTACACGGTCCAGGCCTGTGAGAGCTTGACTCAAGAGAGAAAGAGGCCGGGGCCTAGCAAACACAGAAGTGGATGCTCACAGTCAGCTAATGGATGGATCATAGGGCTCCCAATGGAGGAGCTAGAGAAAGTAGCCAAGGAGCTAAAGGGATCTGCAACCCTATAGGTGGAACAACATTATGAACTAACCAGTACCCCGGAGCTCTTGACTCTAGCTGCATATATATCAAAAGATGACCTAGTCGGCCATCACTGGAAAGAGAGGCCCATTGGACTTGCAAACTTTATATGCCCCAGTACAGGGGAACACCAGGGCCAAAAAGGGGGAGTGGGTGGGCAGGGGAGTGGGGGTGGGTGGATATGGGGGACTTTTGGTATAGCATTGGAAATGTAAATGAGCTAAATACCTAATAAAAAATGGAAAAAAAAAGAGAGAAAGAGACAGAGACAGAGCGACAGAGGGGGGCTGGGGAGATGATTCCATGGTTAAGAATGCTAGGTGCTCTACCAGAGGATTTAAGTGCAGTACCCAGACCCCAGATCCCCCATCAAGCAGTTCACTCTCGGTAACTCTAGCTGCAGGGAGGGTATCTGACACCACCTCTGGCTTCTATAGGCACCCACATACTTGGCAGACTTTCACACACACGCTCACGCACTCACTCATACACGTGCATAAATATAAATCTTAGTTGGGCTGGAGAGATGGCTCAGGGGTTAAGAGCTCTGACTGATCTGCCAGAGGTCCTGTGTTCAATTCCTGGCAACCACATGGTGGCTCACAACTGTATGTAATGAGATCTGATGCTCTCCATTGGTGTGTCTGAAGACAGCTACAGTGTACTCTTAGACATTAAACAAACAAACAAACAAGCAAGCAAGCAAACCTTAGCTAGATAGCACATGCCTTTAATCACAGCGAAAGAAAGAAAACTAAATTCAAGACTTCAAAGCCCTAGCCAGAAAGTTTATTCAAGGTCCATGACTCATGCGGCTTGCTAGTTAAGAGGGCTTTTCGGGCCTAGAGCAAAGAACAAAGGCTGTAAAGTAATCCCAGGAACCAACTAGCCATAAAGATAGGGAAGACATACAAGAATGTCAGGACTGGCCCGGCGCCTCCCTATTTCCCGCCTTTCTGATCTAAGTTAAATGTTAAGCAGATGCTCTGCTGTTACCTCGATCTGCATGTACAGTCTGCTGATGTTTAAATGGACCAATCATGTGAAACCGCGCCAATTCCTCTCCAAGCCCCAGCCCCTTTTCTATAAAAACCCCTAGCTTTCAAGCCTCATGGTCAAATCCACTGTCTCCTGTGTGAGATACATTTCGTCCAGGAGCTCTGCCATTAAACTATCTCGTGTATTTACATCAAGACAGTCTGTTCGTGATTCTTGGGTGCATGCCAAATTGGGAATTGAGTGGGGGTTTCCCACTAGGTTCTTTCAACAGCACTCAGATCAGACAAGGAAAAGCAAGCAGATCAGGACAAGTTTGCTCTACAGAGTTCCAAGCCAGCCAGGGCTATACAATGAGACAGTGTCTAAAAAACAGAACAACAACAACAAATTCTTAAATAGATCTTTATAAATCTTTAAAATAGAGAGAAAGAAAAACAAGCTGAGCTCCAGAGCTCATCTCCTAACTGCAGATGCCATGTGAATTGCTGCCTCAAGCTCCCACCACCACACAGCTAAAACCATGTCTGCCACCACACCTTTCCCAGCGTGGTTGGCTATACTCTCAGGCTGGGAACCACAATAACCCCTCTCTTCCTTCAGCTGCCTTTGTCAGATGTTTTGTCAGGAATAAGGAAAGCAAGTAATGTGGGTAAAACCAAGGAGAACCAAGAGTTCTGACTGGGGGTCAGTTGTAGGTGAGTTGTGCTCCAGCACCTGAATGGAGATAGGCTGCTCCCTGTGCCAGAGCCAAAGTCTGAGAGGAGAGAGAGAGCCCTCAGAGACTCTGTTGAGAGACCATCATGATGGAATTTGAGATAAATATTAGCAGACATCATAGTTCACAGGGGTTCCACTTCTCTCCACTTGGGCATATTAGCTATATATGAGGGGGGCCCTGTGAATGCCTCAGTTGGCAGAGATGTACCTCAAGAGGCAAGAGGGAAACACAGTTCAGCAGGACTTAGTTAGGCAGGCTTGTGGGAAGCCACATGTGCCGTTGCAGGGTGGTGCTGGCTACCGCTGGCCACCACGCATACAAAGGCAGTAAAGTTTTTCCACCAAGATGAGGTTTTGAGAATATAACCAATCAGATGAGAGACATGTTAACCAATCAGATGAGAGACATGTTAACCAATCAGATGAGAGACATGTTAACCAGTCAGATGAGAGATATGTTAACCAATCCGGGTCTGAGACTCGCCTCTCCTAGGCCTAGCACCAGTTCTTGGCTTGGGGTCTCTTCGCCTCTACAATCAAGCTCTCCCAATAAACGTGTGCAGAAGGATCCTGTTGCAGTGTCGTTCTTGCTGGCGAGTCGGGCGCATGCAAGACAGGCTGGCTCAAACTTCTGCAGTCTCACCCTGAGAAGTTTACTGTAAGCATATTTAAAGACAGTTGTGGTGGTTTGAATATGCTTGGCCCAGGGAGTGGCACTATTGGGAGGTGTGGCCTTGTGGAGTGGGTGTGGCCTTGTTGGGGTAAGTGTGCCACTGTGGGGGTGGTCTTTGAGACCTTCCTCCTAGCTTCCTGGAAGTTAGTCTTCTCAGAACTGCCTTCGAAATAAGAGGTAGAACTCTCAGCTCCTATAGCACCATACTTACCTGGATGCTGCCATGCTTCCCAACATAATGATAATGGACTGAACCTCTGAACCTGTAAGCCAGCCCCAATTAAATGTTGTTCTTTATGAGTTGCCTTGGTCCTGGTGTCTGTTCACAGCAGTAAACCCCTAACACAGACAACAGTATAATTTGGGGTGGGGGGGGGAATTTGCTGGTGTAATACAATCCCTAGTGCACACAGAATCATAATTACATTGAACCTCAACTCAAGCACAGGTCATTTTTTCGCAGAAGATGAGTTCTAGAGATAGGCTACATGTATCAGCTTAAGTGCCTCAGCTAGAATCCGGCATGGTCTCAATGATAGAGATAGCAGAGGTTATTTGAGTTACTAGCCATCTCTGGTCCTGCTTGAAGGAGCCCCTGGTCATACATAATATGCCTTTATGTACCTGGACATACATAATGTAAGGATCATCTAGACTACTGAGTATCTTCAGGTCTGTGGTGGTTTGATTAGTTTTGGTCATTGAATGCTTGGCCCACATGGAATGGCACTAGTAGGAGGTGTGGCCTTGTTCAAGTAGATATGGTCTTGTTGGAGCAGTGTGTCACTGTAGGGGTGGGGTTTTAGATATGGTCTTGTTGGAGCAGTGTGTCACTGTAAGGGTGGGGTTTTAGGTAGCCTATGCCCAAACTCCACCCAGTGTGGAAAGAGAGCCTCCTCCTGGCTGCCTGCAGAAGACAGTCTCCTGGGGATCCTGATGTAGAACTCTCAGCTCCTTCTCCAGCACGTGTCTGTCTGCCCGCTGCCCTGCTTCCTGCCCTGATGACAAAGGAGCAAACCTCTGAAACTGCAAACCAGCCACAATGAAATGTTTGCCTTTAGAAGAGTTGTCTAGGTCATGGTGTCTCTTCACAGCAGTGGAAACCCCAACTAAGACAGGTCCCTGGTGTGGGAGCTTTATATGGCCTGGTCCTTCGGATAATGCAGATCACCAGGCTGTTAATCACCTCCAGCTCCCAGCCTTCTGGGTGGAAGAACAGGTTATACATCTTTCTCTTTGAAAAGACAACTCCTCGTGTTTAACAGTCCTGGTTTCCCTAGCAATCTGTAGGCACAAGGACCTTTGTGCTCCCAAACTCTTGAAAGATAACTTTTCTCTTCTCTTCTCTTCTCTTCTCTTCTCTTCTCTTCTCTTCTCTTCTCTTCTCTTCTCTTCTCTTCTCTTCTCTTCTCTTCTCTCCTCTCCTCTCCTCTCCTCTCCTCTCCTCTCCTCTCCTCTCCTCTCCTCTCCTCTCCTCTCCTCTCCTCTCTCTTCTTTTCTTTTCTTTCCCCTGACACTGGGTTTTTCTGTGTAATAGCCTTGGTTGTCCTGGAACTCACTTTGTAGACCAGGCTAGCCTTGAAGTCACAGAGATATGCCTGCCTTTGCTCCTGAGTGTTGGGACTAAAGGCCTGTGCCACCACCGCCAGCTAGCTGAAAGATAACTTAAGGACTGCTCTCTACTTTTTGACATCAGAACTCCCTCTCTTCAAACAAGACATTACCCCTTCTTGCATAAGGAAACCCTTACAACAAATCTCTTCTGGTTTCTTCCTCCTAACTCTTCCTCTGCCTGCGCTTCTAATTACCACTAACCTCGGCTAGGAGTAGAACTTCCTCTCCGCTGTACATAGTAAATACGTCTTGCATTTTCCATAGTGACCACTAGATGGCAACACTGGTCCAAATCAGTTCTCTTCTTGGCAGACAAGAGCTGGCAAGGAAATAAATCCACAATTGCTGCTTGACAAGCACTCTTAACCCGCGGCAAGTGTAAATTCATACACGTGTAAATGTCTAAGTATCTAAAGGGATACAAGCCAGGTCAGTAAACGGAGAGGACAAACCTTTCCAAGAGTATGGTGGCCCAAGCCTGAAATCCCAGCACAAGGGAGACAGAGTTCATGGACAGCTTTGATGAACACAGCAAATTCCAGTCTAACCACAGCTGCATAGTGATACTCAGCATATGAGAGAAAGAAGGGAGGAACGAAGGGAGAAAGGAAGGGAGGGGTGGGGGAGGGAGGGAAGGAGGAAAGGAGGGAGGGAGGAGGAGACAGAAGAGGGAGAGAGAGAGAGAGAAGGGATAGAAAGATAGAGACAGACATCTAACACAGAGACTCTGGTTGCTAACATTAACTTTTATTCTTACATGGAGGAATTGTCTGATATTTACATATCATTAGTATGGGGGAAGGGGATCGATCGGGCTGGAGAAATGGTACAGAAGTGGAGCAGCAATTCCTGCACTTGTAGGCGACCCAGGTTCCGTTTCCAGCACCCACACGGCCGTTCCCAATCTGTAACTACAGTTTCAGAAGATTCGGCCTCTGAGGGCATCACACATACCTGCAGGTAAACACTTCTACACTAAACAAACAAACAAACAAACAAGTAAATAAATAAAGTTTTTAACAAATCAGTATACTTGGGTGGCTGAAATGACTCGGTGGGTAAAGATGATTGCTTGCCTTGCCGAGCCGGACAACTTAACCTCTTTCCCCCTCCGTGGTCCACATGGTAGAAAGGGAGAAACAAGTCTTGAAAGTTTTTCTTTGACCTCCATAAACCATCAGACATGGGTATACGTCCACTGCGCCATAAATAAACCACTTGTCGTTATATAAAAATTGTTCCGTTTAACATCCCAACGTGACAAAGGGTAACAGTGAAATGCAATTTTGCTTCAATTTGTAACTACCACCTTTTAAAATGTGTTTTGTTTTGTGAGACAAGATCACTCTGTGTAGCCCAGGCTAGCCTTAAAAGTCACTATGTACCCCACCCAGGCTGCCTCCAGTCTCCCAGCGATCGTCCTAACTCAGCCTCCCTAGGCCACCCTAGTGTTGAGATTACAAGCATGAACCAGCCTGTCTCGTAAGCAATCAAAGTTTTAAAAGGTTTTCCTGGGGCAGGTTTGCTCTCAGCTTGGCACACTGTGTCTCCTGTCACATCCTCCTACTTTTTCAGGTGAGGAGAAGGCATTCCTGCCCAAGCCAGAAGTACAGAATGTGGCTCACACAGTGGCAAGGACAGAAGCCGTCTTGGACCAGGGGCTCCTCCCATCACTGACCCAGAAACCTTGGCCTCATCTTTCTTTTATTTTGTTAGGTGTCTCTTTAATTATTTAAATTATGTGTACGGAGGCAGGGGGAGAGTCTGGGCTTGTGAGTGCGGTTGTATTTGGAGGTCAGAAGCATCAGGCACATTGGAGCTGGAGTTACAGATGGTTCTGAGCTGCCCAGCCTGGGTGCTGGGAACTCAACTCAACTCCTCTGCAAGAGTAGTCAGTATGTGCTCTTACCGCTGACCCATCTCTCCAACCTCTACACCAGCTTCCGTTTTATATGGTGTTTTCAACAGGGATTTTTGTCTTTTCTAGCGCTCCTTACAATAAAAGAACTTGAGCCCTTTTTAATGTTGGCATCTAGTTAGGTTTGACTGTACCATTAAGCACAAGAAGTAAGTGGAGAACAAGGGCAATGTGAAAACATCTGAGAGAAAGTGGTATAAATGTGACCTTTGCGAGAAGGTCAGATGTAGCCTAGGCTAGATTTGAACTCACCATGTAGCAGCGGGTGGCCTTGAACTTGGGCTCCTGCAGCTTCTACTTCCTGGGTGCTGGTATTGCTAGTGTGAGCCTCCATGCCTGGCTACTTTCTCCTTCTTACTATAGCAGGGGATGGAGACTCAGGACAAGACCTGGCTGGCAGCTAGGGTGACTCAAGGGAAGGCAGTCCCACAGAGGGCCAATGGGGTGTCTAACACCTGTTGCTCAAGATCTACTACATCAAGAAACTGTGTCTCAGCACTGAGGATCAAACCCAGAGTTGCATACATGCTAGGCCAGAGCTTTGCTGCTGAGCCACACTCTCGGCCCCTTTGGTTGCTTTACTGCTTTTGTAGCTTTTGAAACAGGGTCTCATGCATCCCTCTCTGGCCTGTAACTTACTCCTGTCTCCACCTCCCAAACACTGGAATTACAGGCATGCAGTGGCTCAAGAAACCCTTTCCAATTTAGGTTGCTTAATGCGCTTCCACCTTGAATCTGTACTGCTGCTTTTGTTGAGTACAAACAGACCCAGGCCGACACTGCAAACAAAGCCTCAGGGCTGTCTTGGGTCCAGCTGCCAGCATCAGGGTCCCTATGGTAAGAGACTCTACCTTGTTAGACAAGCACTCTACCAATGAGCTATCTCCCCAGCCCAACTATTTGACATCAAGTGGTTTATTATTATTATTATTATTATTATTATTATTATTATTATTATGTTTATTATGTTTATTATTATTATTATGTTTATTATTATGTTTATGTTTATGATGTTTATTATGTTTATTTAATTTGGGTAAGGGGTGTGCACATGTGCCAAGACACACATATGGAGGTCAGAGATCAAACTCCGATCCTCTGGCTTGACAGAAAGTGCATTTCCCTGCTAAAGTGTCTCAACAGCCCCTTCCGAGGGTTTCTTGTTTCTAATTTATTTATTTATTGGTTTTTTTGGAGACAGGGATTCTCTGTGTAGTCCTGGCTATCTGGTTTTTTTGGAGACAGGGATTCTCTGTGTAGTCCTGGCTGTCTGGTTTTTTTGGAGGCAGGGATTCTCTGTGTAGTCCTGGCTGTCTGGTTTTTTTGGAGACAGGGATTCTCTGTGTAGTCCTGGCTGTCCTGGAACTCACTCTGTAGACCAGGCTGGCCTGGAACTCAGAAATCTGCCTGCCTCTGCCTCTGTCTCTGCCTCCCAAGTGCTGGAATTAAAGGTGTGTGCCACCACCGCCCAGCTGTTTCTATTTATTTATACATTTATTGGGGAGGGGTGTCAAGGCACACAGGGGAAGGTCAGAAGACGACTTGCGGGAGACTCTTGGTGATCAAACTGAGGTCCTCGTGCTAGGGAGCAGGCTGCCTTTACCCAGTGAGCCCTCTCACCAGCCCATTCCTAAGATCTGTCTATTTGTTTAGATGAGATCTCACATGTGTGGCATTGACTGACCTGGGACTCACTATATAGACCAAGTTGGCCTCAAACTCATCAAGACCCACCTGTCTCTGCTAGGATTAAAAGGTATATACCTCATATCTAGCTCCTTCCTAGATTTTAAAGGAAATTTATAAGATTCCATTCCATTTTTCTTCTTTGAAAAAAATGATTTGCTTATTTTTATTTTATGTGCGTGGGTGTTTGACCACTATGTATGTCTCTATGAGGGTGTTGGGTCCTCAGGAAGTGACAGACAGTTGTTAGCTACCATGTGCATGCTGGAAATCGAATCTGGGTCCTTTGAAAGAGCAGTCAGTGCTTTTAACCACTTGGTTTAATTTTTCTAGTGCTAAAGAAGGAAAGAGCCGGGCACAGAGGCACACATCTGTAATCTCGGTATAGAAGGTGGAACCAAGAGAACCAGAAGTTCTAAGCTGACAGGTAGTAAATTTCCAGCTCCTCTCTGATATGTAAGACCTTGTCTCAAAAGATAAAAAATAAATAAATAAAAAGAGGAATTCCCCCGGTTATCATGTTCCTGGTTGTTACTTCCAGCCAAGAAATGCTTTGAGTCTGAATAAACCGGGAAAATCCTGTTTACTAGAGGTAAACATTAACCAGCATATCGAGCCGTAGTCCTTAGTCATTAAGATCATGTGGAGTCTTCCTTCACCGTTCTTGGTAAGAAACAGGTCCTGACCATGAGGGGCGGGGGCAATTTAAAAACAAACTAATTTCTTCTGATTTTCTAAAACAGGATAACTTCCCCTTTTTTCTGGTTTTTCTTAAGAAATAAACCACGACTATGTGATAATTAAGTACTTGATTATTTTTAAATATAATAAAGTTCCTCTAGAAAGCCTCTTCCAGGGCTAGAGAGCTAGCTAGCTTCATAGTAAGAAAGCTTAACGCTCTTCCAGAGGGCCCAATCTGGATTCTCAGCATCTATGTATTGCAGGTCACAGCCATCTGTAACTGCAGCTCCAAGGGATCCGAGATCTACACAGACACAGACACAGACACACACAGACACACAGACACACACACACACACACACACACACACACACACACAGACACAGACACACACAGACACACAGACACAGACACACACACACACACACACACACACACACACACAATCCCAGAGATCCTCTCCTGCAGATTACTGGCAACTGAATGAAAGGCAAAAAGACACAAAGATGGCCAGACAAGTGTTTGGAGGTGTTTGGTTGTTAGATATATTGTACCTCTAAACGTTTAGCCATGTTGACAAAATTGCCTGTTACATGACCTAACTGGGTGGACCTCAGTATCTTCTGCTTTGATCTGGGCAAATATTTTGTCAACATGAGAAACCAAACAGTGTTTCTTCCCCCTCTCTCACCTTCCCCTTTTGGTTTCTGTTCTCCATCTTATCCTAAGAGCAAGCAAGTGGGCTTCCCGACTCCTCCCTCCTCACCCTCCACCAACCCATGCCCAGTGGGCAGCTAGGAAACAACATGGTTTACAATCAATCAATCAATCATAGCATCAGAGCTAAAGTATGCCCAGAAAGTGGCTGTGGGTGGCTGGTCCAGGGACCTTCAGAATTCTGACTCACCTCCCTGGAATGGAATAGAGAGTAAATATGCCCACACCCACCTAATTTATGCCAACCTCTGGGAAGTATCTGGAGCTGAAGGGCATTTCACTGCACCAGCTTTGCCTTCCTGAAAGCAGCTTTCCTTGGGACAAAATCAGGTGTGTTTGCTAAGGATCCTAAACCGCCAAGATCTAACTGGTTCTTTTTTTTTTTTTTTTTTTTTTTTTAATGTAAGTACACTGTAGCTGTCTTCGGACACACCAGAAGAGGGTATCAGATCTCGTTATGGATGGTTGTCAGCCACCATGTGGTTGCTGGGATTTGAACTCAGGACCTTCAGAAGAGCAGTCGGTGCTCTTAACCGCTGAGCCATCTCGCCAGCCCTCTAACTGGTTCTTAACCCTCCTGACGCTGCGACCCTTTAATACGGTTCATGGTTCCTCCTGTTATGATCCCAACCATAAAGTTATTTTGATGCTACTTCATAAGTATAGTTTTTCTACTGTTGTGAATCATAATATAAATATCTGATATTCGATCTTCAAGGGGGTCTCAGACCCACAGGTTAAGAATCACTGACCAATGGTGGCACACGCCTTTAATCCCAGCACTCAGGAGGCAGAGGCAGGTGGATTTCTGAGTTCGAGGCCAGCCTGGTCTACAAAGTGAGTTCCAGGACAGCCAGGGCTACACAGAGAAACCCTGTCTTGAAAAAAAAAAAAAAAAAAAAAAAGAATCACTGACCAAGACAGTACAATAATTACTAAGATAGATGTAGATAGATTCAAATCAATGCATTTACATTTTTTCATTATTCTAGAATTGCTTCCTGAATTAAATTTAGTCTGTTTAAATATATACACATGGATACATACATATGCACATATATATGGGGCATACATAGTTATTAGTTGTTACTTTTAGTTTAACCTAACTGTCATAGTCCTAAGAGATAGTCGAAGGAGAAAAAGAGGAAGCCATGGGAAGATGAAAGGGTTCAGCAAGAAGGGAAGGGGACAAGAGAGGGAAGCATCAGGGTGAGTATGACCAACTTACATCATTATATATGTGCACAAAAATGTCAACATGGGGCTGGCGAGATGGCTCAGCGGGTAAGAGCACTGACTCCTCTTCCAAAGGTCCTGAGTTCAAATCCCAGCAACCACATGGTGGCTCACAACCACCAGTAATGAGACCTGATGCCCTCTTCTGGTGTGTCTGAAGACAGCTACAGTGTACTTACATATAATAAATAAACAAATCATTTTTAAAAATAAAAATAAATAAATAAAGATGTCAACATGAACCTCATTGTGTAAAATAATACACAGTAATAAAAAATAAATTAGGATCAGCAGGATGGCTCCGTGGAAATAATGATTTCTATCATGATGACCAGAGTTCAATCCCTAGAACTCATATCAAAAAGATAAACTAGGGGCTGGTTAAAAGTGTCTATTGCCTTCTCAGACAACCTGAGTCTGACTCCTGGCATCCACACTGGGCATCTCACAACAGCTCATTACTTCAGCTCCAGTGGATCTGATCTAGTCTTTGAAGGAAACTTCACTCATATGCATATATGCACACAGAGACATAGACACAGACACATAATTTTGTCTAAAAGATTTATTTATTTTATGTATATGAGTACACTGTAGCTGTACCGATGGTTGTGAGCCACCATGTGGTTGTGGGATTTGAACTCAGGGCCTTTGAAAGAGCAGTCAGTGCTCTTAACCGCTGAGCCATGTCTCCAGCCTGCACATAATTTTTTAAAATAATAAGAAATAGAGAGCTAGAGAGGTGGCTCAGAGGCTAAGAACACTAGCTGTTCTTGTGTAGGACCCAGGTGTGATTGCCAGCAACCACACAGCACTCACAGCTATCTGTAACTGCAATCCCAGGGCTTCCAATGGCCTCTTCTGGCTTCCTCAGGCACCAGGTATAAAAATGGTACATAGATACACATGGAGGTAAATCACTTATACACATAAAATAAAATAAAATAAAATAAAATAAAATAAAAATAAAATTTAAAACATTAAGATTAAATATTTCTTAAAAATGGATGTGGTGGTGAACACCTGTAATTCCAACACCCCTAAGGCAAGATGGGAGGTAGAATGGGGGAATCCCCCAGAAGCCCACAAGCCAGCTAGCCTTGAGCTTGCAGCACAACCAAATCAAGAGAGAAACCCTGACTCAATAAGGTAAAAGAGATTGACTCCCTAGAGTTGTCCTCTGACCTCCACACATGCACCCATAGCATAAGCACAGCTGCACTCACACACATATGCATCATAAACATACATGTACACACACACACACACACACACATACACACACACACACACACAGGAGATCCTTCTCCAGGGTCTAGCCCAATAAATGGATGGAACTAGAAAACTTCATATTGAGTGAGGTGGACCAGACTCAGAAAGACAGACGCCAAATGTTCTCTCTCATCTGAGGCTCCTAGTTCCAACTCTTCAGATGTGACTACGTAACCTGGAGTGACTGCGGAAACCAGGACAGTAAGAAGGGACATTTGTGGAAATGGGAGGTGGGGAAAGCTATAGAGAGTGGAATAGCAGGCTACACGTGATCTGATGGGGGAAATGGGAAAAACTGGGAGGGGGCCACTAATTAGAAATGGGCAGGGAAGCTGGGCGGTGGTGGTGCATGCCTTTAATCCCAGCAGTTGGGAGGCAGAGGCAGGTGAATTTCTGAGTTCAAGGCCAGCCTGGTCTACAAAGTGAGTTCCAGGACAGCAAGAGCTATACAGAGAAACCCTGTCTGGAAAAACCAAAAAAGAAAGGGGGGGGAGGGAGGGAGGGAGGGAGGGAGGGAGGGAGGAAGGAAGGAAGGAAGGAAGGAAGGAAGGAAGGAAGGAAGGAAGGAAGGAAGGAAGGAAAGAAGGAAGGAAGAGGGAAGGAAGGAAGAAACAGGGAGGGGATAAACATAGAAGAAAGAAGGAAGAAGATAAAATAACAGTAAGAATATTCGAAACAGTTATAAGGAACCATACAATTAACTATCTACCTTAAAATATGTATAGTACACCATGGACTTCAGACACAGAGCCCAGAGGACCCTGAGCTAGAATTGACCCAAAGGCTTTTTCCCTGAGGACTAACTTCCATGGTACCAGAAGGCACCATGCAAGCTTCCAAAGGAAGGAAGTAACCAAGAGTTCTACCCGTTATGATGCCTATGAACCACAACCAGCATGGCTCAATAACCCAAGAGTGTAGTAGTGGCATGCACATCTTGATCGTAACCAACAGCTCTCTAAGTGGACTTTAGAGCCACTCAGGAAGAGAGAAAGCCTGGTACTGGAAACCCAGCCGACTATGTAGAGCTGGTGTGGTAAGTCATGGCTCTTGGAGGAGAGAACCCGAAACTGCCACTTTACTTACTCACCCAGCACAGTCCCTAGCTACATTCTAAATATTTGTCTTTATACCCACAGAAGAGGGTGGGCCTCATCCTCATCCAGAAACCTTATCTTTGCAACAGATGGTGACCATTAATTACCACAACCCAACCAAAGCTCGAGTTGCAGAGCATAGACCCAACCCATACATCTACAACATAACTTCTGTACCCAAGACTCAGGTATCATTACGGAAAAAGAGGTGGAAAAGTTATGAGTCAGAGAAGCAGGGAGTTTGTTGAGAGATTGTATCTCTCATGAGTGTTAGAAGCCACACCATAAAGTCTCACCAACACGACCGCCAAAGCTTAAGGAGGGTGACACTGAGGACTGGAATGGGAAGGGGCCTATTAGGCCTCGGCCATTCACAGAGAACTACAGGCAGTTAAGGGACACTGAGAGCAGGAGACATAGTCTTCCCCAGGGAAGAACACAGCAGTTGAATATCCAGCGCAAATAGTTAGCCATGAAAAACATATACTTTCACAAGTAGTGCACAGATGACAAACCAAACAGGTGGTATTTATGTACTTAGGCGTGATATAAATATATGTACGTTTATATATTATATATACACGTATATGCATGTAACAACAGTTAATGAAAAAAAGAGGCCATGAAATTTGAAACAGAGCAAGTAGGTATGTATGGGAGGTTTTGAAAGGAAGAAATGATATAATTGTATTGTAATCTCAAAAAAATTAAAAAGAAGTAATTTTTCTTTAAGAAAACCAAAACTATGTAAATGAGGAAAATACCTAATTAAAAAAAAAATTTTAAAAAAAAGAAAACCAAAACTGGAGGAGAAGGAGGGAGCCAGGCATAGAGGTATCTGTAATTGCAGCCACTAAAGTCACTGGGGTCCTTCCTGTCCCACCTGTGCTCTGGTTGCATTGTAACAAGGTAGGCTTTCTTGCCAAGTCATCTGGAAGACTGTCAGACTATGAAATTTCTTCCTAGAAGGTGAGCTCATCTCCTGGCTGCCAGCCAGCTTCAGCCTTTTCCTTCACCCAGTATGAGATTCCCAGGGTAACTCTAGTTTCTTGAGGACTGCTGTTTCGATGCTCCCACCGCCAAGGGAAGAGGTTGTAAGATCTATTAGAGTCTATTCCAATAGTTACACGGGGGAGGTGAAGCTGGGAGTGTGGGGGTGGGGGGTGGAAGTTTAAGTTCCACCCTATATCACATAAGTGGACCTCATCTGAAAAGCAGAAACCATGCAGTTAGTGGAACAGAGCCACTCGCGTTAGAGAACTACTTCTTTCCCAGGTTTGCTTCAAATCTAAAGAATCTATTATCTAAAATAAAATAAAATAAAATAGCCGGACTCAAAGGGCAGTTAAGGCTTCACACTCTTAATATTTGTGCGGATTAGCTTTAATAGTCAACTTGACACAACCCAGACCAGCCTGGGAAGAGAATCTCAGTGAGGAATTAATTACCCAGCTCAGGGCGGGCTGTGGGCATGACTGTGACTATTCTCTCTGCTTGTGACTATATGGATCGGGTGTGATGAGCCTGCTTCGGCTCACACCCTGCCTTCCCAGAAGTCATAGGCTTGGGAGTTAGAAGCCAAATAAACCCTTCCCTCCCTTACTGTTGCTTTGTGTCAGGACATTTGAATCAGCCACAGCATGACACTGGGACAATCTTTCCCCCCAGTATCATCCTCTACCATGTCAGGTGGCTAGCTACTTAGATATTATCTGTCTGGGAGATCATTACCATAATCAGCTGCGAGGCCCTAATGTGGCCAGACCTGTTCTGCTGCCTCCTGTGTTCCTGGTAATACATTAAGTTTGAGGATGGCAAAAGTGTTACAATTGTCCCTGCTTTGAGCTGAATATTATTACGGGAAAGGTTAGCTCTCAGCTAGAAAAAAAAAGAGGGCAACTAGGAGGGAGCAGGACTTTGTTGAGGCCCACCAAGGGGGGGGGGTATCTCCTCCTGATGTCCCAAGGCTACTTTTATAAATTATAATTTTTTTCTTGTATTTCCTTTTTTTCTGTCTTTATTGCTTCTTCCTTCCTTCCTTCCTTCCTTCCTTTCTCTCTCTCTCTCTCTCTCTCTCTCTCTCTCTCTCTCTCCCTCTCTCTCTCTCTCTTCCTTCCTCTCTCTCTCTTTCATTCATTCTTTCTTTCTCTCTCTCTCTCTTTCTTTCTTTCTTTCTTTCTTTCTTTCTTTCTTTCTTTCTTTCTTTCTTTCTTTCTTTTTTTAGTCTATCACTTTTTTTTTTAGTCCTGAAACTTGCTATGTCCACCAGATTGGCCTGAAACTCACAGAGACCCACCTGCCTCTGCCTCTGGAATGCTGGGATTCAAGCTGTATGCCAACATGTCCAGCTTATTTTTAAAGATGTATTTTTGTTTTTGAAGTTGTGTGTGTGTGTGTGTGTGTACTCATGTGTACACGTGTGTGTGTGTATGTACTCATGTGTACACATGTGTGCGTGTGTGGGGTATGTGTGTGTGTGGTGTGTGTGTGTGTGGTGTGTATGTATTCATGTGTACACATGTGTGCGTGTGTGTGCGCGCGCGTGTGTGTGTGTGTGTGTGTGTGTGTGTGTGTGGTGTACATGAAGGCAGGTACCCAGATCAGGTGGTCAGATTCCCTGAAGCTGGAGGTAGAGGCAATTTTGAGCTGTCCAATTATGGGTATAGGGTACCCAATTCTGCAAGAGCAGAACTTCCTCTTAACCGTTGAGTTTTCTACCCAATCCCATCTCTTTAATGTCCTTTAATCTGCTCTGGTACATAATTTTTTTTTTTTTGTCAAAAGAATGAAATCTGAGTTTTATCTCAGGCCCTGGGTGGAGAGACATGACATTATGAATTGCCAGGAACATTTTGTGATTACTCTTAAGCAGGAGGATTCCTGGTAATGAACAAAGACGCATCATTGTCCCTGACTTTGGGAGTTCATTCCATGACCCTGTCAATCACCTGGATAGGAAAATGTCCCCCAGGAAAGACTGTAGGGCTCAGACACTTCTGGAAGCAGCATAAAGCTGCCTAAACATACAGTTCTGCCCAGTGGTCTCTCTAGCCATTATCTTTTTCTCCTTAGAGAATACGGCCTCCCAATGGTCCCTATGGCCACCATCCTCTCTCACCATTACTCTGTAACAAATCTTATGGGTCTCCTACACTGAGCTTTGTGTGTCTTATCTGAAGTCTTTCCTCTGAGATCACAAGAACTGGGGAGCCACAGGGAATCAAGAGCGAGCGCCTTGTGACACAAACAGTATGCTATTATGTCTCTGTATCTGATAGCCCTGTGTGATTCACTTTGCACATCCAGTAGTTTTCCATTTATGTCCTCATAAGGGAAGCCTAATGAACATCCTGCTCAGGACTGTATTCAGTTACCGTGGAGTTGCCTGTGAGGCAGGTTTTCATGATGTAAGTCCATCACGTTCTGGAAAGGTTCTCATTGTTGGGCACCCTCCTCCAATTTAAATTGGCCTTAAACTGGCTTTGCCAGTAACTGTTTCTCAAAACTGTCACCCTCCGGGCCGGGCGTGGTGGCGCACGCCTTTAATCCCAGCACTTGGGAGGCAGAGGCAGGCGGATTTCTGAGTTCGAGGTCAGCCTGGTCTACAAAGTGAGTTCCAGGACAGCCAGGGCTATACAGAGAAACCCTGTCTCGAAAAACAAACAAACAAAAAAAGTCAGCCTCCAAAGACAACACTAGGAATTGATCCCCTGCCTTACCTATGAACCTGTCATCAGACTCATTCTGGGCCTTTTTCTGTTCTTTACTGCAATAAAATGTTATCTGCTATCTTTCTAGTCGGCAGCTACAATGGAGAGGGCTGGCAATAACTCATGTCAGTGTATTTGCAGCTCTTGTAGAAGACCCAAGTTCAGTTCCCAACATCATCTGTGGGTACCTGCTCACATGTTTCAGTCTCTCTCTCTCTCTCTCTGTCTCTCTCTCTCTCTGTGTGTGTGTGTGTGTTTCTGAGGGAGGTACTTGATAAGGCTACAGATGGGATACCTTTACTGTAAACAAAGTCTCCCCAAACAAAGATGTCTGGGGAAAGGAGTGAGGCCCTCCCAAGGTAACACACACACACACACACACACACACAAACAAGTCAACCAAAGACATTTAAGGCTGTAAGCCTGGGTGGGTCATTGTGTTTTTGACATGAAGTATTTATTTATTATTTCATTTTATTTATTTTTGGTTTTTCGAGACAGGGTTTCTCTGTATAGCTCTGGAACTCACTTTGTAGACCAGGCTGGCCTCGAACTCAGAAATCCGCCTACTTCTGCCTCCCAAGTGATGGGATTAAAGCATGCGCCACCATGCCCAGCTTGAAGTATTTATTTATTAAAGGAGTATGACCTCTTTGTTGACACCCTTCTCAGAAAATGTTAATTGTGTGAGGTTCTAATGCTTGCCTCTTGGCCCTTGGGAAATTCCACCAGACGTTGGAGGGAGGGGTCCTTTCCCTTTCCAAGTTCCCATGGGAGATAGGTGCTTCCCCTTTCCACCTCCCCGTGATTTTCCTTGTCTTTCTTTCCTCTGTCTTGTTGACATCCACAATTGGCACGGGCAGATGATGTAGCACCACCGTCCACAAGGTTTAATTCCAGGCTGCGGGGCTGCTGTCTAGAACCTCTAACTGCTGTCCCACACCTTACCTGACTCCGTGCTGCCTTTCAGACTCGCCCTTCCTGGCTTCTCTCTTGCAGTTGCTTGAAGGAACAACAGTGTGAGCAGCAACAGGTTCAAGAAAAGCCTTGCAAGGAGAATCAAAACTAACCCTGAGCAGCAATGGCTTTCCTGTTGTTCTTGTTGGGGCTGTTGGCAGGGGTGGCAGGGTTAGAGACCAGATCTTACTATATATCTCACGCTAACCTCCAACTCTCAATCCTCCTGCCTCCACCACCGTGCACAGCTGCGGGATTTCCTTCTTGACAACAAGTCTATGAACTAGGCCTCAGGTATCAACCATCAGACATATAACTTGTATTAGTTATTTTCCCGTGGCTGTTATAAAATAGCATGCTCAAAAGGAACTCAAGGAAGAAAGGGTTCGGTTTTTAGCTTACAGTTGCAGAGGAATAAAGCCCAGAGTGGCAGGAAAAACATGGCAGACTGAGCAGGAAGCCGAAAAGGTCTCATTTCATTCGTGGACAGGAAGAAAGAATAGGAACAGGAAGTAGGGTGAGTTTATAAAAATCGCAAAGCCCACCCCCACCTTTACCTTCACTTCCTTCACCAAGGGCCCTCCTTCTAAAGGTTCCAGATCATTCAAAAAGAGTGGCCAACTGAGGACCAAGTATTCAAATACTTTACCCTAGAGGGACATTTCTCTGTACAACCTAGCTAAAATCAATATCAGAGATTCAAGTGCCCGTCCCTTGTTCTCTACATAACTCCTCATCTATTATTAGCGGCTTAAAGAGTTCTGGCTCTCTCTTCCTTCCCATATGGAATGATTTCTTTTCACCCATTGACTTCAACTTGTCTCAGGTTCTGTCAATTAAAATAAGTGTCCAGACACACTAGGCTGAGACATCTATAGTCAGGCCCTTGACCTGGGACTCCCACAACCGAGGTTTAGAACAATTCTGTGTTCACAGATTAGCTAACTGAACTTTTGGGGTTTCTTTGTGGCATAAATGTATCATCTGTGATTTCCTGAATGTGAATTTTATAAAGTTGAAGAAGATGTTAGCTAGTCATTAAATAGATATAGTGCCTGTTGAGATTTTAGTATCTCTTATCTAGTTATTTTTGCCAAATTTTAAAGATTTAATACATTTGTTGTTATTTTGAGACAAAATCTCACTGTGTTGCCCTGGCTGTCCTAGACCTCAGGGCCTGAAATTAACATTTGGCTCAGCATCTGGAGTTTGGGAGTACAGGCTCTGATCACCATGCTGGATTGCTTTATTTATTTTAGCAACTCACTTCCAAGGATACTCGCCCAAAGTGTGTGTGTCAGGGGTGGGGGGAAATGTGTGAACATGCATGCATGTGTGGTGTGTGTATGTGTGTGCATGTGCATGTGCATGAGTGTGTGTGTGTGTGTGTGTGTGTGTGTGTGTGGTATATGTGCAAGCACACTTCTCCTTTTCTTTTTACTGTTGCTCAAGAGAGATGCAGTTTATCAGAATGTATGGACAGCACGGTCTGTCTCATAAATAAGCTTCTCATACAAAAACATAGATCATGTGTGCCTTCCAGCTTGTCTGTGTTCTCAACCTTTTCATTATGTCCATGTCACCAATAAAAAAAAATTAATTACAAAAGTACCTGAAACTTTTTTTTCTACGTCATATTTGTGTCGATTCTTTGGGAATTTCCCACCATGTACCTACCACACTCATCTCCCAGAGGATTTTTTTTTAAAGACAAGGTCTCACTCTGCAGCTTCTCTGTCTCTCCTATCCTGGCTGCCACCATGCCCATATACACTATGCACCTTTAGCCACCCCCCCCCCGCCCCTTTAGTTCTGTGTTTTTATTGTATTAGTTTGCATGGTGCTAATTAGAATCTGTTATGATTTGGGCCAAGATACGGGTAAGCACACTCCTCCATGTCTTTTCTCATCAGTGCAGCTACAGGATTACCCCAGAATGCCTGGAGCACCTGTTTTAAAAGTAGACAATGGCAAGGTGGTAAAGAAAGGGTTAAACCCAGAACCTAAAATACCACTGGTCTGTGAAACTTCAATCTTCTTGTTTGGGGTTTTGCTTTCTCCTGTTATCAAAAGGTTTAGCTCTGAAAGGTGGACACGCCTGGAGAGGTTTGTAGTTCAGCAGTATAAATAGAGCCCTGCCCTAGTTAGGCTTGCTATAGCTGTAATAAAGGTCATAACCAAAAGTACTTGGAGAGGAAAGGATTTATTTGGCTTCTATCTCCCGATCACAGTCCATCACTGAGTGAAATCAGGACAAGAACTCAAGCAGAACAGGAACCCGGAAGCAGGAACTGAAGCAGAGGCCCCAGAAGAATGCTGTTTACTGATTTGATCCTTATGGCTAGCTCTGTTTGCTTTCTTAGGCACCCTAGGATCACCTGCCCAAAAATGGCACATCTCTGACGTGAGCCCTCCCATGTTAATCAAGGAAATGCCCCACCAGCTTCGACATGATGGAGGTATTTCTCCAATTAAGGGTTCCTCTTCCCAGGCAACTTATGTTAAGATGATTAAAACACCAAGTGTTTTAGGCCAATGGGAAAAAGTGGGAATTGGGCCAGAGATATAGCTCAGTGGGTAAGGGTGCTTGCTGCCAAACCTAACCAGATATGACTTCTTCTTCTTTTTTTTTTTTTTTTGGTTTTTCAAGACAGGGTTTCTCTGTGTAGCCTTGGCTATCCTGAAACTCACTTTGTAGACCAGACTGGCCACGAACTCAGAAATCCACCTGCCTCTGCCTCCCGAGTGCTCGGATTAAAGGCATGCGCCACCACTGCCTGGCTGAAAGAAGAGCTTTAATAGGTGACTCTATAATGCTATTAGTGAAATCCAGATGAGGTGGTGCGTTGCTGTGACCTCAGTAATAAAGAGGCTGCCACAGGAAGACTGTGAGTTCAAGGCAAGCTTGTATTGTACAATGAGAAACTGTCTAACAATTTTATTTATAAATGCTGAGTTCACTTTAATACTATATACACATGGACCTTGCCCCATCTAAAACTGTTGACAGGAGTTCTATTTATAATACCCATAAACTGGAAACAACCCACATGCTCTTCAGTGGGTGTTGAGTGAACGCACAAGCTGTGACATGCTCCTGTAATATGACTCTAGAAGACTTAAAGAATTTACCAGGTACACTAGCTTCTCCAGTATCAGGCTAGCCAGTGCGTAGTACACACGGGACAGGTCTGACAACCTCACAAAGACTTTGAGAACTGACTTGCTGTTTGACAATAGCACCAAGTGTGCATCGAAAAACACTAGCTGAATTTTCCTTAGTTTGCTGTCTGTCGCTGGAATAGAGACCAGGATCAAAAGCAACGTGGGGCAGAGAGTGGTTCTTTGGTTTACAAACCCCAGGTTACTGGCCATTGAGTGAAGTCAAGGAAAGAACTCAAGGCAACAACTGAAGCACAAACCTTGAAGGAATGGTATTCCTTATACCACCTTATACCACCTTAGCTTGCTACTTCTACATTTTAATACCACCAAATACCACCTGCCTCTGGGTGACATCACCCACAGAGGGTTTACTTGGTCTCTAACATCAGTCATTACTCAAGGAAATACCCTTCATACTGGGCATGGTGGCATACAATTTTAATCTCAGTACTTAGGAGGTTGAGTTCAAGAGCAACCCAGTCTACAAATCAAGTTCCAGGCCAGTGAGGGGCACACAGTCAGACACAGTTAGGGAAAGAAAAAAAAAGGAAGGAAGGGAGGAAAGAAGGAAGAGAAAATGTCCTACAAACTTGGCTATAGGCCAATCTGATGGTGGCATTTTCTCAGTTGAGGCTCCCTCCACTCAGCTGACTATAGCTTTTATTAAGTTCACAGAAGTTAATCAGCACAGGACCTAACTAGGTTGGTTGCTTGCTAAAACAAAGTAGTATTTGATGAGGGTGCTGGCACATGCCTTTAATTCTAGCATTTGAGAGACATTGGTAGGTGGATCTCTGTATGAGGCCAGCCTGATCTACAAAACAAGTTCCGGTCCAGCCAGAGCTACATACTGAGGATTCTAAAAGTATGACTTTATGTTTATGTGTGTCTGTGTGTACATGCCACGTGTGTGTGGGATGCCCTTGGAGGCCAGAAGAAAGATCTGAAATCTTCCCAAACATCACCACCAAATGGAGAAGAAATGTTTCAATGTGTGAGCCCGTGGGAGACATTTCTCATAAAACCATCATACTTGAAAAATAAATAAATAAATAAATAAATAAGTAAATAAATAAATAAATAATAAATAAATTCTGAAAAGAATCTTCTGAGCCAGACTGTGGTGGCACACACTTTTAATCCCAGCACCTGGAAGGCAGAGGCAGGTGGATGTCTGAGACTCAGGAATCATCAAGGAAGAGGGTCAGAAAAACTGTAGGAGGCAGAAGATGACTGGAGAAGACTTCCTCCTGGATATTCCATGGCCATTGCACTATTGAAGTCTTGGAAACTATGGGTTTCAGCACAAGATTGGGTTCATCAATATTCTGCCACAGTGTGCAGAGAAGATCATGAGAACCCATCCCTCCCTGCGGATATAAAAGCAATCAGTGGTTGCTAGAGAAAGAAGGATATTGTCTTCAGTGGCATAGCCTCTGACCATGTGCTATGTGCTTTTACATAGTCCCTAACCCATGTTCTTGTAAGCATCCCTAATTAAACTTTGGGATCATAAAAACAGACAAGGGGGACTGGTTGGGAAGAGGAAGGGGATCAAAAATGATTCAAAAGGTAAGTTCCAGATCAGCAGGATGAATTCCAGATCAGCAGCAGAGCTACAGGGTGAGTTCCAGGCCACTCTGGGCTACACAATGAATTTGAGGCCAGCCTGAGCTACAGGGTGTATTCTAGGCTAGCCTAAGTTGCACAGTGAGGTCCTGACTTAGAAGGAAAAGAGAGAGAGGGATAAAGGGGGAGATGGAAGGAGGGAGGAAATAAAACATGGATGCCCTATCTTCCCCACCCCTCAAAAAAGGTTATGGGGGTAAATGTGATTAAAATACATTACATACATATATGAACGTGTCAAGTGAAACCAAGTATTACATATAATTAATAAATGCTAATAAAAACTAAATCAAATAAAAATTTTTAATGATTTGAATTCTCTAGATCAAAAGCCTCCATATAAATACACTTCAGGCTGGGCTGGGTGGCACACATCTTTAATCCCAGCACTGAGATGGAGGTGGTGGGGGCTCAGGGAACTGAGACAGGCAGACAGACCTTCGTTGCAGGCCAGCTTGGTCTACATCACTGTTTCTCAACCTGTGGCTTTCCACCCCGTCGAAGTCAAATATTAGATATCCTGCATATCAGATACTACATTGTGATTCATAAAACATAGCAAAATTCCAGTTATGAAATAGCAATAAAAATAATTTTATGGTTGGGGGGGTCACCACACCTGAAGAATTGTATTAAATGGTTGAAGCATTATGAAGGTTGAGAACCGCACTGGTCTGTATAGTGAGTTCCAGGACAGCCAAGACCAAACTGTGTCTCAAAAAAAAAAAAAAAGAAAGAAAGACAGAAAGACAATGCCCTTCCTCTTTCTTACACATGAACTTCCCATGAAGATTGCTGCAAATTCTGCCCTAGCTCACAGTTTTCACTTCTTCCTCCCTGCCATCTTTAATTTTGATGACCTCTGTCACCTTCCTCTGTCAGGCCATTTGGAAGGTACTCCTTTAACCCAGGCCACTAAAGAGCACAGCCTTCTCCAGTAACCGGTCTGCCCTGGCTCAGCTCTCATTTCTGTTTTCTGAGGGAACCACTTCTGGTTTCCCCCATAGGACGTGCATGACAGGGTAACGCTGTAGCTCCCCTAAATGTTCACACGCGTGCTCAGGAACTTATTTTTTTATTTTATCTTATTTAGTTTTCTTTATTTTATCATTTTATTTTTGAGGCAGAGGCTCGTGTAGTCCAGGCTGGCCATGAACTCCCTATGTGGCCAAGAATGACTTCGAATGCCTGAGCACGCTGTTCTGAAATCTAAAGTGCTGAAATGGTGGGTATGTATCAGCACGCCCAGCGCAGGAGCTGTGGAGGGTTAAACCCACATCTTCATGCATTTGAAGAAGGCATTTCTCCACCAGTGGAGCTACATCCCCATCCCAAGGGAACTCAGTTGTTTAACATGGTTTTCTTGAGGCAGAATTCTTGGGACCATTCCTTTTGAGACAGGTTGTAGTACAAAATGCCTATCCTAAAGACTAGTTAATTCTTGACCTCAGAGTATCACCCTGTCTCTCTCTCTTCTGTTCTCAAAGAAATAAAAGAGGACCCTTCTTTTTTTTTTAAATTATTTATTTTATGTATATGAATTACAATGTAGCTGTCTTCAGACATACCAGATAGGGCATCAGACCCATTACAGATGGTTGTGAGCCACCATGTGGTTGCTGGGAATTGAACTCAGAACTTTTGGAAGAACAGTCAGTGCTCATAACCATTGAACCATCTCTCCAGCCCAGACCCTTCTTAAAGCTAACAGTCTTGCGTTCTGAATTCCATTCCTTCTCATAGTTCCTCTTGGTTCTTTTCTTGCCCAATGGAACACTGTTCTCATTTTGGTATTTTGGTTTTTTTTTTATTAATTGATTGATTGATTGATTGTTTTTGTTTCGTTTGTTTGTTTGTTTGCTTGAGATGGGGTTTTTTCAGTGTATCCCTGGCTATTCCAGAACTCACTCTGTAGACCAGGCTGGCCTCGAACTCATGAAATCTTTCTGCCTCTGCCCCTGAGAGCTGGGATTAAAGGCATGTGCCACCACTGTCTGGCTGATCTCAAACTCTGTGTAGCTAAAGATGACCTTAAACTCTTAATAGGTAAATGTGTGTGTGTGTGTGCTGATGTGTGTGCTGATGTGTTCATACCATGGTGAGTGTGGAAGGCCATTTGGAAAGGACAACATACAGGCATGAGTACTCTCCTCCCATCATGTAAGTTCTAGCCAGAGAACTCATGATGTCAGGCTTACAAGGCAAGTGCTTTTCTCCACTCAGCAATCTTACCTGCCCAACCTTGAACTCTGACCCCATAGCTCAGGCTGGCCTGGAACTCGCTATATAGCCCAGTCTAATATCAAACTTACAGCAATGTTCATGTCTCAGCCTCCCAAGTACTACAATTACAGGCACCAGCCACCATGCCCTGCCCCCTAGGCTTGGAACTAGATGTTTTACATGGTAATGTCTTTGTATCAGGACAAACTAATTGCAACAGAGTAGTATTCTATAATATACATGTGGGGAGCATTTAATTTCTGCATCGAGACCCTGATTATTCATCCATGTGTGTGTGTGTGTGTGTGTGTATTCTACTTTTACTGCCTGTGCCCTGGCCTACTCGCTGCTTGACCCTACCTGCCCTTGGGGGTTGGTTGTGAGGAACAGGTGATGAGCAGGCAGTGCATCAGAACACTGCTGCAAGCTCCTCTCATACCCTCCAACCATGCTCCATTGGTCCCAAGAAAGCATCTTTTATAAACAGTAGTTCCCCTGATTGGCTGGCATTCTCCTCACCAGCAATCCTTGGTCTCCTACTCATTGCAGGAGATGATTTTGTGTTTCCTGGTCCCCAACATTTACATAGACATGGCCCTGCTACACACACTTTGCTAGTTTATTTCCTTACACAATTCCCACCTCTGCCTTTGTTACTTTTTTGCTGTGTTGGGAATCAAACCCAAAGCCTTATACAAGCCAAACATGCCCTCTAACCTGGTTCCTTCAACACGCCAAGCCTTTCGACTTTTATTCCCAGAACATTCTCTACTTTCTTTTCATTATTGCCTCTTAAGGATCCTTCTTAGATACTTTTTCCCCTAACTGTCCCACCTTAACATGTCCATGCTTTTGATAAAGCTTGTTTATGTAATGTGCATTTCCCTATATTTGTTTTGTTTTTACTTTAAGTTTCCATATGTGTGAGTATTTGCCTGCTTGTATATGCATCGTGTGCATGCCTGGTGCCGTCAAAGACCAGATGTTGGCTCCCCTGGAACTGGACTCATAGATTATGAGCTACCCTGTGGATGCTGGGAACCAAACCCCTGGAGGCATCTAAAAAAGCAGCAACTGGACGCTGGTGTTTCTTTGTATTACACCTAGAAAGGTAAAGATTTTTGCCTCCTGGGAACTGATTTTTGTCAGGTCGGGGGTGATAGTATCTCAGTTAAAAGTACGAGTTTCACAGGAAAGAAAAATGATAAGCAAAGAAGTAAAAAATAAATAATGGAGATTAATGCTAGCTACAAGAGGGGTTATAACTGAGAAATGGATAGAGGGCTTTAGAGAGAGGTAGCCACTTGCTTTCGTTTACTAAAACAGAAAAGGGTACAGTTAGTCCATAGGCTCTTATCGATGATTCGTCTCTGTCTCCCTTAGCTGTTGCATTACTCTGCGTAAGCACACATCTAAGCTGGGAAAGGATGCCCCTTGCTTTCACATCCTTTCCTGGAGCCCTGGATCCTACGTCTCACAACTGACACTTGAAAGGCAAAGAAAGTCAGATGTTCACTCTCTTAGCTAGGGTTACTATCGCTGTGATGGAGCACCATGGCCAAGGCAACTTGAGGGAGGAAAAGGTTTATTTGGCTTGTGCTTCCACACCACAGTTCATCATCCAAGGAAGTCAGGACCAGAACTCACGCGGGGCAGGAATCCAGAGGCAGGAGTTGATGCCGGGTCTGTGGAGATGCTGCTTCACTCGCTTGCTCCCCATGGCTCGCTTTCTCAGCCTCCTCTCTTTAGCATCCAGGACCACCAGCCCAAGGATGGGATAACCCGTGATGGTCTGGGCCCTCTTCCATAAATCACTAATTAAGAAAATGCCTTAGAGCTGGAACTTACACGGAGATGTTTCTTCAGCTGACGCTCTCTCCTCTCTGATGATTCTAGCTTGTATCAACTTGACATAAAACCAGCCAGTACCGTCAGTGATGGTATGCAAATCCTGTCTTTCCTCTTGTATCTCAAACAAACTCAAGGTGAATGATGCTCCATCTTTCAACAAGCTGCAGACCCCAAACAGCACAGCAACCCTGAGCTAGACATTTGAGGAATACAACCCATTTGGTCTGACTTTACAATATTTTGATAAAAAATAATAAAAAGAGACTTTGTTCTTTTTTTTAGATTGCATATAAAAATTGTTTTATTTTTAATGATGTGTATTATATGTGTCTCTCTGAATGAATGTGCATGTGGGTACAAGTGACCATGGAGACCAGAGGCATCAAATCCCCTGTAGCTGAAGTTACAGGAAGCTCTGAACTGCCCCATGTGGATTCTGGGAACCGAACTTGGGTCCTCTACAAGACCAGTATGATCTTAAGGGCTGAACCATGTCTCCAGCTCCAGGCTACATGCGTTTATTATAGGTGTGTACACTCATGCCATAGCAAAGGAAAACTTGGCAAGAGTCAGTTCTCTCCTGCTGTGTGGATTCCACAGATCAAATACAGGTGATCAGGTTTGGCAACAAATGCCCTTGCCCTCTGTGCCATCTTGCGGGCCCAGAAAGATACTTTATCTTTATTATAATTGGCCAGTTGGTCAGTCTCTTTAATTTTTGATCACGTGTATATGTGGCATGTCTGCTCACACACATACACACACGTGTTTTGAAACCAGGTATCACTTTGCAGCACAGGCCTGTCTCAAACTCACTAGTAGTCCTGGTTGGCCTTGAACCCATGGTGATCCCCCTGCCTCACCCTCCTGATGCTAGTAATACAGGTCTAATCTACCATTCTTTCCTATAGCTTAGAAAAAAAAATGTATCTGAGCTTTGCAAGTCTTGGCTTCCATTGTCTTGTAAGTCTAATGTGTGTAAGTGGAGCAGGCAAGGTTGCAGTTGCAATGCTATTCTTTTAAACATTTTATAGAATCTACGACTTTATTTTATTTTATTTTATTTTATTTTAGACAGAATCTGGTGTCTATCAAGCTGCCCTCCATTTCACCATTTAGCCGAGGGTGATCTTGAACTCCTGCTTCTGCTTCTACGTCACCATTGCTAGGATTACAGCCATGTAATCCTAACCACTGACAGTGTATTGGATGCTAGGGGTCAAACCCAGCATCGTGCGTGCTATACAACCGCTCTCCCCACTGAGCAACATCTCCTGAAATTAGGACACTTCTCGGTCTCCCAGGGCCCTGAGAAAGTCTACGGAGAAGCAGGTCCTTGGCACTTTACATTGCTGAGGGTTGTTCTTTCCCCGTCCCCATTCACTCTTCTGTTTCACCAGGGAGACAGACATAGTTAGCGACTCGAGGTTGGGAAGAAACAACGTAGGAACATCAACCTTTGTAACCTACAGTCTTACAAGAATAGTAAGAGGCACCATCCTTTCAGGAGCACAAGAGCTGCACTTTCTAGTGTTGAGCAGCCCTCTCAGGATGTGTGGTCTTGACTCCTGGCTCTAAAGCATCTGGGCCCTGACTCTCTGTGTCCACTGCTACCAAGTACTGTTATTAAATCCACATTATTTTGAATGAACCAAAGTAGGTTCTGCCCACAGCTGTCGGTTTTCAACAGTCATTGTGGGAATATGTTCTATGGGTAAAGACAGGGTCCATGGCACCCTGTATCTCCCTGAGGTGAAGGGCTAAACGAAGAATGCAAAAGCAAATCAAAGCAGACAATGTGGGAGAAAACTAGTCCCTGAACACCAGAAAAGGTAAGAAGGAAGGTAAAATGCAGGGGCCCAGCTGACGGCACTGAGCCAGGAATCTCCACAAACCAAGGGAGATGGAGGAACACTGAGTGCGGAGGAGAGGGGAGAAGGAATGGAAGGCCAGCAATTGGGAGGTGGAGGCAGGGGGTCAGAAATCCAGCCATCTTTGACCCCATCAAACACACCAGAAACAAAATAAAGCAAAAATAAACAAACAAACAAAACAAAACACACAGACCTGAAACAAATCATGAAACAAATAGGGCTGAGAGATGGTTCCCTGGTTAAAAGCTCGAGTTTGCTTGTACAGAGGACCTGGCTCACAATTCGAAAATCCAGTTCTAGAGTCTAGAGGATATGACCTCTTCAGGCATCCATAGTCACCAGCCACATGGTGCACAGACAAACTACCCATATGCATAATAAATAAATAAATAAATAAATAAATAAATAAATAAATAAATAAATAAAATAAAATAAAATAAAATAAAATGGGGCCAGGCACAATGGCACATACCTTTAGTCCCGGCACTCAGGATGCAGAGGCAGGCAGATTTCTGTGAATTTGAAGCCAGCCTGGGCTACATAGTGAGTTCCAGGACAACCTGGGGCTATGTAGAGAGATCCTATCACAAAATTAAAAATAAAATACAGTAAAAAGTAAATAAAATGGGGCGCTTTGCTGGCACTGTCTGAGATGATAGTCATTGTGTCAATACCTAGCACTTTTAATTCTCTCTGTTTTCCCATTCAAATGAGATTTTTCTTCCTCAGTTGCAACAGTTTTTCCCTAAGAGCACATGAGCCCTGTCTCGTGTTACCATTTGCTTTACAATGTTGCGGGTGCTCCAGCATGTAACTGCCGGTCCCGGCAAGAAATCTGAAGCCCACGTCGGACAGAATTCTTGGCATATTGCCTAGTGCATTAAATGTGCTGAACCAAGAGTTGAGTGAAGCAACAATCAGTATTTTCTTGCGGGACTGGAAACAGACGAAGGCCAAAAGGTAGCCTGAAACACTGGGGGACCAGACCAAAATGCGATTGGGATTGTCACTGATTTAGAACTTTTGGATATGTCACACTGTATCATTTATTTTGTTGTTGTTGTTGCTTGATCAAACATCACAACCAGACCAAGGGAACTTATAGAAAGAAGAGTTTTATTTGAGTTTACAGTTCCAGGGTCTACAGTGGTTAAGAGACGCGTTGTCGCAAGTCAGGCACGCTGCCAGAGGCAGGAGGCCGAGCCATCACCACAGAGAACAAGAAACTGAGGCATCAAACGTAAAGCGGGCTCCCGGTGAAGAACTTCACTAGGCAAGATGGCACTTCTTTTTCTGGTTTGTTTGGTTTATTGAGACAGGGTTTCTCCGTTTGGTCCTGGCTCTCCTGGAATTTATTCTGTAGACCAGGCAGGTCTCAGAGACCTGACTGCCTCTGCACCCACCCCCACCCTCCAGTGCTCAGATTAAAGGCCAACCTGGGGCCAAGTGACCAATGCTCCTCCCAGGCAATGCAGGGGAGTGGCAGGCCGGTGGGGGCGGTGGGAGGAGGACTCGGTTCTTCTTTAAACTGCCACTTACCTTAATCACACAGAAAGGCTAGGAAGGCAGAGATACTCCCAGCCCAGGATCACTCTGGCAATTGGGTCAGTGTCTACCAGGCAGAGAGCAGGTGCCATCTGAGTGTGAGTGTCCTTTCTTCTTTGGTCTTGCCTTGTAAAATCTTTAATTCCATATAATGTTTCCCGAAGAGACTATTGAGACTATGGGTTTCGAGACTGTGGTCTGTTTGTGAATATCATTTGGTCAACATTGCTCCTAAAAGTCTGAATACTGATACACCCGACTTGTGTCCTGACCAGGTCACAGAGCATGACACGCTTACTTGTCACTTTGACTAAAATTTGGAATTAACTAAAACCTTGGGTGTTTTTGATTTTTTTATAGAATGATTGATTATTATTCTCTTGTTTTAATTAAATGTTCTTATCAGTAGCACTACTGAAAAAGAAAAAAAAGACTTTAGAAATTAACATTTTGGGGGGGGTTGGTTTTTTTTGGGGGGTTTTTTTGGTTTTTTGTTTTTTGGTTTTTTTTTTTTTTTTTTTTGAAACAGGGTTTCTCTGTGTAGCCTTGGCTGTCCTGGAACTCACTCTGTAGACCAGGCTGGTCTCGAACTCAGAAATTCACCTGCCTCTGCCTCCCAAGTGCTGGGATTAAAGGTGTGCACCACCACACCTGGCAGAAATTAACATTTTTAAACATTTTGGCTTTTTAAAAAAAAATTTATAGTATGGATGTTTAGCCTGTGTGTATGCCTATAAACTGTGTGTGTGCCTGATGCCTTTGGAGGCCAGAAGAGAATGTCGGATCCCCTGTAAACTGCAGTTACAGAAGATGGTGACTTGCTTTGTGGGAGACAGTGTCTCATTATGGAGGCCTGGTGAGTCTGAAACTCACTATGTAGACCAGGATGGTCCCAAACTCTCAGAGATCCCCCTGCCTCTGCCACAAGCCTCAAAAGTGCTGGGACTAAAGGCGTGCACCAGTAACATACCTGGCTCCATTTTGACTTTTAGAATATTTAAGGGGGAAAAAAATGGGAGGCTGTCAGTTGTAGTTCAGTTGGTAGAGTCCCTGCCAGGCAGGCAAGAAGCCCTGGATTTAACCTTCAGCATCGAGTAAAATCAGGGGTCAGGACAAAACAGTGTCACGCCAGCACTCAAGGGGATTAGAAGTTTGGGGTCATTCTTCTACTCCTTATTGAGTTTGAGAGAAACCTCAACTGCTGGGGTTAAAAGAAAGGGAGGACGCTGGGGTAGCGAGAGGCTTCTAAGTAATAACTCAGAAGCACTCTTACTTAATTGCAAAATAAACACCTCCCACAGTGTTCTGTCCTGCAGACCGGCAGCTGCGGCTGTATGAAGCAAAAAGGATGGCTTTGGCAATATGCCTCTGTCAGTCACAGGTGCACATATAATTAAGCATCTACATACTAAGTAATTAAATTATAGTACTAAATTTTTGTAGACATAGCCTTAAGGGAAAAGAAAAGAGGGGGATACACTCTCAATTTTAATTAAACATCAACTGCCATCAACAAAAGCTGGGTGTGGTGACCCACGCCTTTAATCCCAGCACTTAAGAGGCAGAGGTAGATGAGTTTCTGGGTTCCAGGCCAGCCTGGTCTACAAAGTGAGTGCCAGGACAGCCAGGACTATACAAAGAAACCCTGTCTGGAAAAAAAAAAAAAAAAAAAAAAGAAGCCTTTAGCAAATTAACATATTTATTATACTGGAAAAAAAACTTATGAAACTTAATCTCAGATACTATTTAAATAGAACAGTAGTGGAGTTTGTTTGTTGGTTTTTTTAGTTCCTTTTGTTGTTGTTGTTGAGAACATGTAAACAAAACAAAGTTAAGTGAAATCGTTTTTTTAAGGAAAACTGTTTTGTTTGGTTTTGTTTTTTGTTTTGTTTTGTTTTGTTTTGTCTTGAGACATTGTCTCATTTTGTAGCCTCTTTAACAATCCTCCTGTCTCAGTCTCCCGGAATGCAGGAATTGCAAACAAGTGTCACTACACCTGGTTTAGGAAAGATCTGAGCAGTTTGCCCAGTACAGGAGTGGTGATTGCTGTGTGTCTTGTTACTGGAAATATTCTTGGAACCTGTCTATTTTCTCTTATCAAATGGACTAAATAAATGTTTGACCCAAAATTCCTATGTTGAAATCCTAACCTCAGTGTAGTGGTGCAAAGAGGTAGGGCCTTTGGGAGACAAGTGGGATGGCAGGGACCTCCCTCACACGTATGGCATTAGTGCAAACAGGGTATGGTCATGCATGCTTTTGATGGCAGCACTCGTGAGGCAGAGGCAAGCATAGCTTTAGTTTGGAGGTCAACCTGTTCTATATTAGCAAGCCAGGGCTACGTAATGAGATGCTCTGTAAAAGTGAGGTGTAGCGCAGAACTGGCTGCCTCTTTGCCTCCATGTGAAGGCTCACCAAGGAAATGGCCCTTTGAAAAGCAGAACGGGACGCACTGAGAACTTGACCATGCTGCCTTCGAAACTCACGACTCTCGATTACACATTTCGCTCCTTTCTAATTCCAGGAAGGCCGAAGTGAAGAGGAGATATTGGGAAAGGAGAAAAAAAAATCTGAAAACTAAACATTTGTATTGGTAAACCTATATTCCAAGCTCCCCTTCTAGCCTTATCTTAAATTGTTCTTTCCTTAAACACACACACATAAAATATATATATATTTATATTATATATGTATGTATATACTTACACATACATATACATAATGTGTTTGAGTGGGCATGCATGTCAGAGAGCAATTTGTGGGAGTCAGTTCTCTCCTTCCACCCTATAGGTTCCAGGGGTTAATCTCAGGTAATCAGGCTTAGCATCAAGCTCCTTAACCACTGAGCCATCCCACCCACCCTTATTCCTTTCCTGGCACCTCTGCTTGTGAACCTCAAAGCTCCTGGCTGCTCCACACTTTCCCATGGCCCTCCACCCAGCTTTGAATGCCCAAGTGCTGATATTTATAATCACCCATTGCCAGTAATTTCTAATTGCACTTCCTAAACCGCTTCCACATTCTTAAATTACTTAGGACATGTTTTATGAGAACGGAGACCATGTTTTCTTCCTTAAATAGAAAGTTCATGCCCACCGTTTGGAGAAGTGGGACTTTCATGAATGGCTTGCAGCTTTAGACCTCCTGGCAAACATCAAATCATTGTCTCAATCTTGCTGCTTAAGAATATCCTGTTGTTGCAGTTACCTGAGGCTAAGCTGATGTCCGGGGACCCGGTTGTGCTTGGGCCAGTATTGTGATGCTTAGCCCATGTTGCCCAGAGGCCATGCTGACGTCCTTGTCTAGTGCTGCCTCTGAGACTATGATGGTGTCTGTGGCCTGTGCTGCAGCTGAGGGCTGTGTGGTGCCTGCAGTCTGTACTGTCACCACGCAGAGGTCCTCAGCACGCGCTGACTCTGGGTACCATATAGATGGCGATATTTGTGCTATTGCCAGAAACCATGTGGAAGTCCATGGTCTGTGCTCCCATTGACTGTAAAGGGCAAGGAAGCTACTTTTTCAGTGGCATCAATGATTGCAGACTAACAACTGAGAAAAAGGGACATTGAAGGGCTTCTGTGAAGACCCCTACTCCCCCCTCCCCTCAAAAAAAGTAACAGCCTAGACTGAAAGCCATGGAAGAGAAGTATTTATTTATTTATTTATTTATTTATTTATTTATTTACTTAGTTAGTTAGTTTTCAAGACAGGGTTTCTCTGTGTAGCCCTGGCTGTCCTGGAACTGACTTTGTAGACCAGGTTGGTCTCGAACTCAGAAATCCACCTGCCTCTGCCTCCCAAGTGCTGGGATTAAAGGCGTGCACCACCACCACCCCGTGGAAGAGAAGTTGTAAAAATTGTGATAAGCATGCTGAAGAGTGGTTCTACACAATGGATGACTTTTGGTGGCGGTGGGGGTAGGGAAGGGTTCAGTTTTCTTTAAGGGGTTGGTCACTGGGAGTTTGACCATGTTCCAGTGAGTATGTGGGCAAAACAAAATCTTCCCCTCCCCCTCCTCCTCTTCCTTGCCATCCTCTCTCCCTTTTCCCCCTCCCTCTTCTCCCCCTTCTTCTCCTCTTCTTCCTTCCTTTTTGGGGAAGAAGGTCGAAAGGGTGGGGCAACAAACATGAGAGAACTGGGAAGTGAGTGTGATGAGAGTGCATGATGTCAAATTCTCAAATAATCAATAAAAATTTATATATATATAGTATATATAAAATATATATATATATATTGTACCAGGTATGGGTAGTGCGTGCCTTTGATCCCAGCACCCGAGGGTAGAGGCAAGTGGATCTCTGTGAGTTTGTGAGATCAGCCTGGTCTACATAGTCACCTGTCAGACTGAGCATGGTAGTGAATGACTCTAATCCCAGCACTCAGATAGCAGAGGCAGACAGTTCTGAGTTCAAGGTTAGCCTGGCCTACATAGTTCATTCCAAGCCAGAGGGGCTACATAGTGAGACCCTTTCTCACACAAATAAAAACAAAACAAAAACAAGCCAACAAGAGGAACAAAACAATGTGTCCCCTAGGGTCAGTTTAATACTGAATGTTCTCTAGGTGGATATAGTGAGTGACACATGACTTCAATTCTAACACTCAGAGCTTAAAAGCAATTGTGATCTTGTACACAGCAAGTACACAGCAAGTTCTAGGCCAGCCAAGGCTCTGTACTAAGACCTTCTACTCAAAAAAACAATGAGCAAAGCTGGAGAGTTGGCTTGATGGTTACAAGCACTGTTGCTCCTGTGGATGACCAGGGTTCAATTTCCAGCCACTGACAACCTTTATAAGGAATCCAATGCCATCTTCTGACCTCTGAGGGCATCAAGCTCACATGTGGTGCACATATATATATACATGCAGGCAAAACATTCATACACACAAAATAATAAAACAAACAAATCCTTAAAAAATACAAAAGAAACTGGGTGTGCACATATTGAATCTTCCTATTTGAAATTGATATATAAGATAGGAATGACAAATTATTCTGTCACCTGGGTATGCTGCTCGTGCATTTCTGTCACTTAACTCACCAGTTATTGACTGAGTTGGAGTCACTAAATTGCCCTCATCCTGGATCTTGTTGCTTTTTATGCAGACTCAGTGAATAAAAGCAATTTGCTCCATAACCCAGGCCACCTGAATTTGATCCCCCAACACTTTTACTGTTGTCATGACACAACTTAGAGTTGCATAGGAAGAGGAAACCTCAGCTGAGAAAATTTCTAGATCAGAGCAGCCTGTGACCTTGTCTATGAAAGATGTCTGAAATGATGATTGCTGTGGAAGGGATCAGCTCACCTTGGGTGATGCCATCCCCTAGGCAGATGGACCTAGGTTTTTTAAGAAAGCTAACTTAGCATAGGATAGTTTCTGCAGCAGGTTCCTAAGTTTGAGTTTCTGACCAGACTCCCCTCAGTGATGGACAATGACATGGACACTTAAGCCAAATAAAACCTTTCCTCCCCAACTTGCTTTCGACCAGACTGTTTTTATCACAGCAACAGAATGAAAACTAGGACACCACAAGAAGGGAGAAGAAGAGAAGCAACTCTAGAAAGTTTTATTTTGCCCTCCACAACCTGGTGGATTAGCGAACACACACACACACACCAAAAATAATAAATAAAATTTAAAATAATAATTATTCCAAGATGCAAATACTCTTTTCCTCTTGGAGGCAAGAAGCTAGTGAGTAGTAGCATGGTTCATCTAAGTTGCCACACAGTCACTCCCCTTTCACAGTATCTTGTCCATGTTTTCATCCATGGTTTCCTGTATTCCAGGCAGACCTCAAACCCTCTACGTAGTTGAAAGCCCTTGGCCTTCTGACCCTCTTTGTACACAGCAGGCAAGCATTTTACTGACTGAGCTACATTCCCAGGCCTAGACCGGTCAACTTTGTCACCCTTTTGCAGGCTATGATTCAGATCAGTAAAAGCAATCTGGTCAGAGAACGAAAGGAAGTACATTCCAATTTGCATGCACCAAGTTCCCGTTCCACAGCACTGGCTCGATCTCCCTTTCTCTAATCTGCTGCTTCGGCACAGAGGTTTGGAAACCAAACTAACTAACTAGAATTCACTGTGCTTGGAAGGTATAGCTAGGCAGGCTTTTGGAAAGTCTACCACTTGGCATCGACCTGCTGTATGTAACGGTCTAATGCCTTCCTTTCCCTTAGTGCTGACACAATGAGGTAAAGTTAGTCTCAGAGCCACATTTGCAACTGTGGGAGACAAGACACTCTCAGATCATTGTGTTCGTGGCATTATTTCCTGGTTAAATTGCACATTCGGCAACATATTTTATTTCTACTTTAATTTGGTTTGTTTCAGAGACAAGATCTCACTATGGAGTCTACGCTGCCCTGGAACTCACCGAGATCAACCTGTCTCTGCCTGGGCTTAAAGGTGTCTGCCACTACAGCAGCCAAAAATGATTTCGAGTCGCACTGCCTTTCAATCTCTCGTCGCAGCCCTAGAGAGTGTGAGGTCATTTATAATATGGTGAACACATGCTTATTGTCCACTATTCACGCAAACATATACTGACTTCCTTTACAAGTGGAGGAAGCACACTTTTCTGACATTTCCTGAGCAGAGTCTACTAGTCTGAGCCGACATAAACAAGTGTGATATATGATTCCTTCCCATCGGCCAGTGTTCTCTGACTTCTTTCTCCCAGCTTTCATCGTCACCTGCTATTTGTGTACCAATCTTTGTTCTTGGTGTCTATTTACCTATAACCATAGCTTTCAAAGCTTCACAAAACTTCAATAATGTGTCAGTGGGTGCTGTGTTTTTAGGCAGGAAACAGGTGCCTTTAGAGTAATCACCAGCCTTTGCTGATGTTAATGATGGTATTTTGTGTCCACTGGGTACCTAAAATGAAACAAACAAACAAGCAGATTTTAGGCTGTAGTGTGTGCCATGGGTTGAGGACTTTAAGATTATTCTTTATATTATGCCTTCTTTTTTGCATTGCTATTTAGAATTCTCCTGCAGCTTTGGAAGGTGTCTTAGTTAGGGTGTTTATTGCCACAATAAAACACCATTACCAAAAACCAGGTTGGGGAGGAAAGGGTTTATTCACTTTATGCTTCCACATTGCTGTTGATGACCAAAGGAATTCCAAGACTCGACAAAGACTCCAAGAAGGTAGGATCCTGGAGACAGGGGCTGATAATGCAAAAGCTATGGGGGCTGATGTAGAGGTTACAAGAGCTGATGCAAAGGTTACAAAAGTTGATACAGAGGCTATAGAGGGATGCACTTACTGGTTTGTTTCACATGGCTTCCTCAACCTGCTTTCCTTTTTACTTTTTAAAGCATTGATTTATTTTTATTTTCTGTGTGTGTGAATGCTCACCTGCATGTTTATATATGCACCACTTGAGTACAGTGACTACAGAGGCTAGAAGAGGGCATCAGATTCAGAAACTGGAGTCACACATGACTGTGAACTGTGGGTGTTGGGAAATGAGCCTGGCTCCTTGGCAAGAGCAGCCAGTGCTCTTAGCGACTGGGCCATCTCTCTAGCTCTCTGCTTTCTTACAAGAACCCAGTACTACCAGGCCCAGAATGGCTCCACCCACCAGGGGTTGGGCTCTCCCCCATAGATCATAGTTGACAAAGTGCCTTACAGCTAGATCTCATGGAGGCATTTCCTCAAGTGAGGCTCCTCCCTCTCTGATGACTCTACCTGGGTTGAGCTGACACACAAACCCAGGCAGTACAGAAGGGATCCTGGAGTTTCCTGTCACCAGCAGCAGCAGCAGCAACGACAGAAGCGTGGGAACCAAGTGAGAAGTCTGAATCCCTGCCTCCTTGTCCCCAGCTCCATGCAGGATCTCAACAGCTTAGCTAGGCAAGGTAGTGGCCCGGCAATCCCATCTCTTGCGACGCAGAGGCAAGACGATCCATATAAATTTAGGTCAGCCTGCTGAGCAAAGACAGTTCCAGGTTGGCTAGGGTTGGACTATCTTGAAATAAATAGGTGAACCAATCAGGAGGTTTTGGTGTACTACATAGAATACCTCACCTCAGAAACAGTAGTCTTAAATTCACCATGGCTGTTGGCGGCCATCTTTGGATGTGCGTGTCTGTTTTGTTATAGACCGTACCAAAGGCCATGCATATATAAGCTAGGCGAGTACTGTATCACTGAGCCGACTCTCCTGATCTTGGTGTTTGAGACAATACATTTTTTAAATGTGTGCTAGAGATTCAAATTTGGGTCTTCAAGCTTACACAGAAATAGCTCTCTCCAGCTGAGGGGTCTCCCTAACCCTATTATGATTTTTGGAAACGTCATTAGTCTGACTATGCATCAGTGACCAGCATTAGTCTGGCTTTGCCTCAGTGACAGGCCTTTAAACCCCTGATCCTCCTGTAATGACCTCCCCCAGGGATTGGGATTACAGGCATACGTCACCACAAAGGATAAAGGGAGTTTTCTTCTACCTTTACATTTTATTTTTCACATTTATTGATTTATTGTGTGAGGGCTGGGTGCTCACGCCATGGTATTCAAGTGGCAAGTAGGAAGACAACTTCCAGAGTTGCCTCGCCTTCTACCGTGTGAGTTCTGAGCACTCGACTCAGGTCATTAGGTCATCAGACTTGGCCGCAAGGAACTTCACATACTAGGTCATCTAGCTAGCCCCGAAGGGAGACGTCTTGACCAGGCGAAATTGTTACCACAGACATCACAGGGTTAGGAAAATCACCAGCAGTCAACATTCCTACAGTCAGTCTGAGGCAAGCCTGAGTCACTGAGAGCCTGGACTTTCTGCCCCAGATTGGTCATCCTTCTCCTGGCTCCGCCCTACTCCCACCCCCACCCCCATCCCCATCCCCACCCCCACCCCCATCCCCACTCCCACCCCCACTCCCACCCCCACCCCCACCCGCCTCATCTCTGGAGGAGTGTGTATCTAATACAGAGCCTTGCAGCACATCCTTTGTTGGAGTCCGGTTTCTGGTCAGTCATGGGTCAGATTACAACCTGAAGTTAAGTAGTTTCTTCCTCCACACCCAGTGAATTCTTAGTGGAATCGCTGGGGCATACGCTGACTTCCACAGGTACCTGTGGGTATTGCTGAGAGCAGGGAAGGTTGCATTCTTGGGTCTGGTCAATGATTAACTTTAGCGGGTGACTTTTCTACAGTGTGTGTGCGCGTGTGCTACTTCATCTTGAAAGCCTTTTCTGGCTCAGTAACAAAGGGTTGTCACTCTCGTTGACACAATAAGAAAGAAAAAAAATCGTGGTCTCCCATCCCTACCCGTGGAGGCATCTCTCCCATGCTATAAAAGGGAAGTCCACAGATGTGTGCCTGTGCACAGTGCTCTCTCTGCTCACCTAGGGTGGGGCAGCCTTTCCTGCTTGGTTCTTTTAGCCTATGGGAGTCCAGAGGCTTGTCCTGTGATGTGAGTTTATAAAGGACCACAACTGAGGCTGAATCTCAAGAGCACTGCAGAGGGAAAAGTCCCAGAATGCAATTCTTACCCACCTCCCACTAGAGACAACAGAATGTGCTGTGATTTATGGCCCAGCCTGCCCAGTGAAGAGCTGTCTGATAAAGGTTTGATAGGTGTCTGTGGTTACTGCCCATATGCCTCTGGTATTATCATTTCCTCCTCTCTAAATTTTGATTCAGAAAACGGCTTTTCTATTTCTATTGGGGGACTATCTCCAGAATGAATTGATCTGTGCCAACTCCCGACATTTGGGAGATGGAGGAAGAGACTCAGGAGTTCAAGACCATCCTAAGTGAGAGAGACTTTTGATAGCAGCCTGGACAACACGAGAGGATTTCTATAAACAAATAAACAATTTCTAATCTGGTTACTTTTTGTTGGCTAGACACAAACATAGACATGTTCCCTGGCAAGAGGAACTTCAATTAAGAAAATGTTTCCTTATCATATTGGCCCACAGGCAAGTCTACAGGGCATTTTCTTGATTAATGATTGATGTGGGTAGGCCCAGCCCACTGGGGACAATGCCAGCCCTGGGCTAGTGACCCTGAGATATATTGGAAAGCAGGTTATTTACTTATTTATTTATTTATTTATTTATTTATTTTTGGTTTTTCCGAGACAGGGTTTCTCTGTGTAGCCCTGGCTGTCCTGGAACATACTCTGTAGACCAGGCTGACCTCGAACTCAGAACTCCGCCTGCCTCTGCCTCCCGAGTGCTGGGGTTAAAGGCGTGCGCCACCACGCCCGGCTGAGAAGGCTAACTCTTATCCTTTGATCACCACATAAGCGCTGTGGTTCAAAAACAGACAAACCTATACAAAGTAAACAAAAAAGATTTTTAAAATGATGAGCATAGTGGTGTACAGCTTCAATCTCAGCACTCAGGAGACAGAGGCAGGGGGATCTCTATGAGTTTGAGGCCAGCCTGGTCTATGTATTGAGTTTCAGCCTAGCCAGAGCTCCATTGTGAAGTCCTGTGTTTGAAAAAACAAAACAAGCCCGGCGTGGTGGCGCACGCCTTTAATCCCAGCACTCGGGAGGCAGAGGCAGGCGGATTTCTGAGTTGGAGGCCAGCCTGGTCTACAGAGTGAGTTCCATGACAACCAGGGCTATACAGAGAAACCCTGTCTCGAAAAACAAAAAAAAAAAAAAAAAAAAAAAAAAAAAGAAAAACCAAAACAAAACAATAACGAAATAAGTAAGGAGAGGCCACAGGGAAGAATGAACCTTGCAGTGTTATTATCTGCATTTGACAGGCACACTGGGCCACAAATGCCCACACATATGCATCATGAATATTCAATAACACACAAAAAGTTAAAAATCACATCAAGCAGATCTTTTGATTTTTAGTTTATTTGTTTTGACTTTAACCTATAGTATTTTAAAATTCTCTTGTAAACCAGGTGGTGGTGGCATATGTTTTTAATCCCAGCATTTGAAAGGTAGAGTCAGGCAGATCTCTATGAGTTTGAAGCCAGCCTGGTCTACAGAGCGAGTTTCAGGACAGCCAGGGCTATACAGAGAAACTGTGACTTGAAAAACAAAACAAGAATTCTCTTGTTTTGAATAACCATCATACATGCAAGGTTACAGGCTTCAATAGTTATAAATTAAAAGCTATAGAGTGAAAATAAAATATCCCTCTACTAACTCTAAAGTCCCTCTGGCTGTGTCTACTACACTGGTATCTTACATGTTCCTCCATAAAGGTGCAGTGTATAGCAGGTGTCCCAAGCACCTACTGTTACAGGATATTTGAACATATTTCTAGTTAAGGTGCAGCCCTTAGCACACACCTCTTATTCACCTTTAATACCAAACAATAAAGGTAAAGTTGGTTTGTAGAAAGAAGCACCCATGTTTGAAAGTGATGTCTAATTGAGTGGCAGACCAAGTGATGAATCAGAGAAAGATTTGACAAAATAGAATATGCTCAACTCTCATGAGAAGAGAGAACAACTTAAAAAGCTACTTAAAAAGATTGCTAGAGTTAGTTTGAGGCTTAGAGAAAAGCCAGATTGAATAAGTCAGCTGGGAGAGGAGTTTGAGCCAGAACAGCTGAGTGGATGGGTCTGGTGCTGTTTGTATTTTGATGCTAATTCTGTTCTCCTAGAAGGGGTTCAGACAAGGAGTGAGTCACATACTCAGGTGACTTCTTGTGAACCAATCTCCTAATGAATAATGGAGCCAATCACTGAGTGAGAAGGAAATACTTCTGGGTTGGACAGAGGAAGAGAAGGAGAAGAGGGTTAGGTCCTTTTTGGACTGGGCTAGTGTGAGGACAAGATGTAACTATAAGCCAGGCAGTGGTGGCACACGCCTTTAATCCCAACACTTGGGAGGCAGAGGCAGGCTGAGTTTTGAGTTTGAGGCCAGCCTGGTGTACTGAGTGAGTTCCAGGACTGCCAGGACTACACAGAGAAATCCTGTCTCAAAAAAACAAAAACAAACAAACAAACAAACAAAAAGATGTAACTACAAGTATCTCCCCGGTTCATTGGCGGATCCATCAGGATTCGCCACCAGAGGATTTAGATTTAGCTAGGCTTACGGGATTAGGATTTTAGTTGTTGCACCCAGTGATTGAGTTACCATTGTTTCTGAACTAAGTTTGTGTGGTGTTTTCCTTCACACAGTGGCTTGTCTGGGTTCAAGAAAGAAAGGTACGGTGGCCTGATGTGCATCACAAAGGCCATGGGAGATTTGAAGCATGGGGTTGGTATGGTAGCAGCCCCAGTGGGTGCTATGGAGCTTGATGGAGAGATTTTGGAACTCTGAGTCAGAGTCTCCACGAGATAATAACAAGTTGGCCATTGCCCGCTAGTTCCCTAGGGGGAAGAGGCATAAGGGCAGGAACTTGCCGTTTTGGTTTTTTCTCTCCTCCTCCTCCTCCTCCTCCTCCTCCTCCTCCTCCTCCTCCTCCTCCTCCTCCTCCTCCCCCTCCCCCTCCCCCTCCCCCTCCCCCTCCCCCTCCCCCTCCCCCTCCTCCTCCTCCTCTTCTTCTTCTCCTCTTCTTCTTCTTCTTCTTCTTCTTCTTCTTCTTCTTCTTCTTCTTCTTCTTCTTCTTCTTCTTCTTCTTCTTCTTCTTCTTTAAATATTTCCCACAATATCAACTAACCAGAGTTCAGAAAGGACAAGAAAGGGTAAGCTTTTTTCAGCTGCAAGTCTCAGAAGCTGAAAATATTTTAGGCCTAGGTTAGGTTGTATGGAAGCTAGAAGCTTCCAGGCCTAGGTTAGCAGATGAAGGCAGTAAGCCTCTCAGACAACAATTATAACAGGAGAATGAAAGTCACCTTTACAACCTACTCCCTAGCAGGTATCTTGTTTGCTGTGTTTAACATCTGTCCCTACCTCCTTCTGCATTGCAGAGGCTAAAAATATCAATCTGAAGCAATGTTAGAATCCAATTTCCTGGGGAAGCAGAGGCAGGTAGGCTTCTTAATTTGAGGCCTGCCTGATGCACAGAGTGAGAGAGTTCCAGGACAACCACAGCTAAACAGAGATGTTCTCTATATTGCCCAGATTGGCCTCCAACTCACCATCCTCCTGCCTCAGCCTTCTGTCTGTCAAGACTGCACATCCTATTCCCAGCCAGAGCATTTCGACAATAGTGGAGGTGACGTGGCTGCTGCACCTAGATGCTTGCCTCACAAGTTCAAAATTCCAGAGATTATCATGCAAGAGTCACCTCTGGTCACCTAGTTCTGCACTGCATTCCTTGGGAGTGACTGTGGGAAACTTAGGTAACTTTAATTAGTCAGCCAACAGTTCCAAGGCCACTGAAATAAATTCTCTGCTTCACCCAGATTACTTTCTTTACAACTAAATCTTGGTCTACAAAATTTGTAAATATATATGTGGTATGGTAGGCAGAATAATTCCTCTTGTCTGTCTGGAAGTTTAGACTATGACACATTATATGGCCAATGGGGATTAAGATGAAATTAATGTTGCTAATTTGAAGACCGTAAATTATTCTGATGGGCCTAAAGTAATTAATTTCAAGTGTCTTTAAAGGTGGCAGGAAGAGGCAGCCACTATGATGACATGTGCCTGTAACACCACTCAGGAAGCTAAGGCAACTAAGTAGTAAGTTTAAACTATCCAGGGGCTGGGGAGCTAGATTAGTTAGTAAAATGGTTACTACTGTTTAGTCCTGAGTCCACAGGAAACCCAGAGGAGCCCAAGAATTGCAAAGTCCACTACAACTCGCAAAAGAGTCTCTTAGTGTTTCAAGTTGGAACTCAGATCTCCTGCCTTGCACTCACCATGTGAATTCTGGCAAGGGACTCCAAGTTCAGAAAACACTGGGTTTATATACAGTATAGTTAGGAATCCATGAATGTTCACAGAAAAGGGGAGTAGAGGGCTGTAATCATTTGGTGAAATGGTACTGAAGTGGGATGGGGGGTTAATGGGTGTGTCTGTTCAGGGACTAATTTTATGGCCAGTCGTAACTGTCTATGACCTGACCTCTGATCTCCCTTGAACTTGTTATTTCTCTAAGGTCTCAAGGACAGGCACCTGGACAGTTCTGCTGCTTATCAGGAGGAGGGTTGGTTTTTGACACAAAGGCAGGTATGAGGGGATGTCTCGAGCTGTGTCCTCAGAATGTCCTATTTAAGGGGGAGTTTTATGGGTAGTGCCATTCTAAAGCTAGGTGAGGGGCCAGGGAAGGGGGAGGGAGCCCTGGGCTTGCTGCAGGAAGATGCAGCACAGAAACCAGTGGGTTGGAGGGAGGATTCGAGCTTCTGGCTTGGGGGAGGTAGGGGGGGGAGGGTGGGCGGGGAATGCAGAAGCAAACTGTCTGTACATAACACTGAAGTCTCTCTAGTATCAGTAAGTTGGGGGTTACAACACTACAGAGGCATGAGCACCTCAACCGGATCCCCATCTCCCTCATAAAGAGCTATCTTTAGTTGTAGTGGCCCAACTTGTAATTTTAACAAAGGAAAATCAGACACAGGAAGGTCCCACCAAGGGATCCTACCTCAAAAACCAAGGTGACGGTGACATCTAACTGTGACCTCTGCCTTCCAAGTGCTTGTACAGGAACCATTTGCTCCATCATCATGCATAGAAGTGGAGGAAGGAGGTCAGATATTAGTCAGAGGTAGATTGATGCTTGACAAGAGAGGCAAAGTTGATGGTTCTAAGGATACAAAAAGGAGACAGAAGCCATGGAATGTAGGCAAGCTCCATTGGTCAGAAAACGCAATAAACTCTATTCAGAGTAAGGCTGACTTTTGACAAAGAGTTTAGGAAGAACATTCTATCCTTTCTAAGTCAATAAATGTCCATAAAGGTTTTACTTTTAATTTATTCATATATGAAAATTTTTAAATTTCTACTAATTAAATTTAAGCATATTAATAAATTCATAAAATCTTACTTATTATATGTAGCATTTACAAATATTTGTAAATTATTTATATTATTTATAATTATAATTTTATAAGTTCTAAAAATTAAATAAATTTAAATTTACTAATTTAATTAATCGTTCTAGGAATAATGGTATGGCTTAGAAAATTAGATGCACATGGTGACATATGCCTGCCATGCCCACATTCTGGAGGCGGAGGCAGGAAGACATAAGATTCTGGAATATGTAATCAAGAGAATTCTGGCAAGTCAATGCCATATACTTTGCTCTACAAGACAGGTTCTTGTCAGTTTTCACTGGGCAAACAAGGAGGCTCATAAATTTGGTAGTAAATATTACAGGTGTACCCTAGTCAGGCAAGGGCATTCAAACACTGGATTCTGATCGTCATGGACCACTGTTAAAACAAGCATATATAGCCGGGCGTGGTGGCGCACGCCTTTAATACCAGCACTCCGGAGACAGAGGCAGGCAGATTTCTGAGTTCAAGGCCAGCCTGCTCTACAAAGTGAGTTCCAGGACAGCCAGGGCTATACAGAGAAACCCTGTCTTGAAAAACAAAACAAAAACAAAAAAAAACAAACCCACAACAAACAAGCATATATGCAATGCTGTAGAAGACACATTACAATGGTTACAGGAGAACTGGAGCAGGCAAGAGTGATGAGAAATGGCGTTTTACTTTATAATGTCAGACTAGAACTTTTGACTTCTAAAATTGACTTACTATTTGTATTTTTGTCTTATTTGTTATGACTGTGTGTTTGGTTCCCGGATGGGCACAAGGAACTGAGGTGCATATTTTACATATCAAAGCAGACCTGGCCTCCAGGTTCTCCCAGCATCCCTCAGTAGTCCCTACCTGGCTTACCCTGCCCCTAACCCTGAACTTTCCAGCCCAGGGGGGCTGGGCTGCCCTTCCCCTAGAGGTTCCTCCCTATACAATGCAAATATTTCTTTCTCTTCCTCTCTCTCTTTTCCCCACCCCTTCCCCTCCTCTCTCCCTTCCTCCTCCTCCTCCTCTTCTCCTCTTCTCTCTTTGCTTGCAGGCCTTTCTCTCTTTCTGCTTCCCCTCCACCCCCGCCCCCATAGTAACTCCCCTGGCCTCAATCTTTGGGGCCAGTGAACTCACCCGACAGCAGCTTCCCAATAAACCTGCCTTTAATGTAATCCAATGTGGCTTGAATTGGCTCATTTCACCGGTAGGTAAATAACTCATCGCTGTGTACATTGTGCATATACATGAGCATGTGTGTATGAATGTAGGTGCATGCCTGCCACGTGCACAGGTGAGACATTGGAGGACAACTGTGGAGTCAGTTCTCTCACCCTGTAGGATTTAAAAATCAAACTCAGATTTTCAGCCTGGGCAAGAGCTATAGCACCACCTCCTACTTGTTTATTTTGTGTACATATGTGTTCTTTATGTGTTCTTCGTGTTCGTGTATGTATATGGTGCAAGCATGCATAGGCACATGAATAGGCACAGACACATGCAGAAGCCAGAGGTTTCTTCCTTAATCATTTCCCTACCTTGTTTCCTGAGATGGGTGTCTGGGGCTCACTGACTCAGGGGTACTACCTGGCTGTGAAGCCCCTGGGATCCTCCCGTCCTTTCCTCCTCTGCACTGGGCTTACAGTTTAACTGCTGAAGTACCTCTTTAATGTGAGTGCCAAGGATCAAAAGAGAGTCTACGTGGGCACATGGCAAGCATTTATGAACCAAGCTGTTTCCTAAAACGTAAATAATAAAATTGGAATGATAATTTTTCAACAACAAATTTGCCTTTCTTCTAACGCCACAGGATTTTAACCTACGATACTGACAATCAGCAAGGACCATTTTCTGCTTGATTTTAGCACTCCATCTGGAGTTTAATCAAGTGTGCATTTAGATCAGTTGGGCTATTTCCTTGGGTTTTTTTGGTTTTTTGTTTTTTTGTTTTTTTGGGTTTTTCGAGACCGGGTTTCTCTGTGTAGTCCTGGCTGTCCTGGAACTCACTTTGTAGACCAGGCTGGCCTCGAACTCTGAAATTCTCCTGCCCCTGCCTCCCAAATGCTGGGATTAAAGGCATGTGCCACCACACTCTCGCTTAGTGGGGCTATTTCTATACTGAATATTTACACATGTCAGGACCTGGCTCAACTGGCAATAGGAGGATAAACATCAGCTCTGCCTTAAAGGAGCGGTTTACTACCTGGCCTGGAGCTTTTGGTTTTTGGTTTTTGGGTTGTTTGTTTGTTTGTTTGTTTAGACCCACAGTTTCTTGAAGAGGGCAAGTCCCTTTTGTCATTCTAAACACTTAAAGCAATTTACATTCTGAAGGCCAGCAATCCGCAAGGGGAGAAGTCCCACTCAATTGTGCATTACATCATAAGAAACAGTGAGGTTGGGTGTGGTGCTTCCTGCTTGCAATCCTAGCACTCTAGAGGCTGAAGGTAGGAGGATTGCTCTGAGTCCAAGGCCAATCTGGGACGAAGCTCCAGGGGCTAAGCTCCAATTCCAGAAGGAAACCACAAAGTCCACTTGACTTTTGCCAACACCACCACCACCACCACCCCACCCCACCCCAGCCCCTAAGCAACAGCCAATCAGGCTATAACAACTGGGGCAAGGTGAGAAGGCTAGGTTGATTCCAGGACAGGCTTCAAATTGGCAGTGCAGGAGACTATGGCTAAGAACTAGTCAAGTCCAAGCAAGTCAGTTACTAGAAAACAAACAAACAAACAACCCAGGCTTCTGGCAGCTAGTCAGAAACTTCCCTGCCATCAGAAGCTACCTAGCCTGAGACAAGGACAACGGGCCAGCAACAGTTTCGAGCTCCCCCATGCCCCGGTAATGGTTCTGGAGTGTCCTAAAGATGGACTCAGCAAATTAAGATAGCAGTCACTTAGCCTGGAATTCCCCTAATGTGCTTTAAATCAGGCCTTCGAGCTCACTTTGGGGTCTCTCTATCTTGGTAATGGGAGACCCCAGCATGCTTGACTTCTGCAGAATAAAGCACTCTTTTTGTTTACATGCTATTTGAGTCTGGGGTATTATTCCCGGGGTATTATTCTTCCATGAATCATGGACCCTTACAAAGGTACATATAGATAACCTAAGACAACCTGCAGAGAATTGATAACCTAGTCAGCCTGTGTGTCAGGTGGTTTTGCCCTTGTGTTTAGTTCCAGCAGGTAACACCAGAAATGCAGTTTTTAAAACATTAACTTGGTGATCCATATGGAAATTCCCCAAGCTTGCTATAACCACAATAAGTACCCTGCACCCTAGACTCTGGGCTCTCACTTCTGACCCACTTTGATGGTGTCGGTGAGTTTCCTTGCTCTCAAGCTCCTAATAGAGACCCTTATGTGTTTGCATTGGAATTCGCTCCTCAGTATTCCTTGGGGTCCCTGTGACTTGGGCATAACAATAGTAAAGTCTAGAAACTGATTAGGTATGTGTAGAATTAGGTATATGATATGGTGATTATTTAATTTATTACATGCATTCTTTTTATGTGGGTGAGTATGAGCACTTGTGTATGTGTTGGAGCCCTCAGAGTTCAGAAAAGAGTATCAAGTCCTTTGGAGTTGTAGATGCCTGTGAGCACTATGTGGTTGGTGAGAACTGAAACCAGGTCCTCTGTAAGAGCAACAAGTGCTCTTAAACTACTGAGCCATCTCTCCATAAAGTCACACACACACACACACACACACACACACACACACACACACACACACACACACACATACACACACAGAGATTAGTCTCAGAGAGAATAAGAAAACCTAAATCTACTCTCAAATTCAATCTAAATATATCACAATGTTACCTATTTTTAAAAATGAACTGTTCTGGGCAGTGACGGTGTACAACTTTAATCCCAGCTCTCAGGAAGCAGAGGCAGGCGAATCTCTGAATTTGAGGCCAGCCTGGTTTACAGAGTGAGTTTCAGGATAGACAGGGCTACACAGAGGAAAAACAAAAACAAAAACAAAAACAAAACAAAAAAAAAAAACCCTGCAAAACTACCACAACCACCGCCACAACAAAACTGACACAAATAAGCAAACAAATGAAAGAAAATAAAACTTGAGACCTGTAATTCATGTAATGTATGTCAAAGAGCCTAAAGAGTTGTTTGTGAGCTTTGAAACCTGGGGCTGAGTACATAGCAGAACAGGCCAGGACATGCCCAGGCAGGCCTGTCGTTAAGACATTCCTGAGGCTGCTTAGCCATAAAGATAAAGAGAATGACATGCTGGACTGGCCTAGCACCTCCCTATCTCCCGCCCTTCTGACCTAATTTAAATGTTAACAGTCTGCTGATGTTTAAATAAACCAATCATGTGAAACCAGGCCAATTCCTCCCCCAGCCCCACCCCTTTTCTATAAAAACCCCTAGCTTCCTAGTCTCGTTGTCGAAACCACTGTCTCCTGCGTGAGATATGGTTCGATCCAAAGCTCCGCCATTAAACTACCTCGTGTTTTTACATCAAGATGGTTGTCTGTTCGTGATTCTTGGGTACACGCCGAATCGGGAATTGAGTGGGGGGTCTCCCCACAAACAGAACTATATTGTTATGCCCAAGTCGCAGAGACAGAGGTGAGAGCTTCAAGTCTAGGGGTGCAGGGTATTTTTTTTAAAGATTTGTTTGTTTGTTTGTTTTTGGTTTTTCGAGAAAGGGTTTCTCTGTGTAGCCCTGGCTGTCCTGGAACTCACTCTCTAGACCAGGCTGGCCTTGAACTCAGAGATCCACCTGCCTCTGCCTCCCAAGTGCTGGGGTTAAAGGCATGTGCCACCACGCCCGGCTGTTTTGTTTATTTTAATGAGTACACTGTACTGTCTTCAGACACACCAGAAGAGGGCATCAGATCCCACTACAGATGGTTGTGAGCCACTATATGGTTGCTGGGAATTGAACTCAGGACCTCTGGAAGAGCTTAACTGCTGAGCCATCTGTCCAGGCCCGCAAGTTAATATTTTTAAAACTACATTTCTGGAGTAATCTGCAGTCATGGGGTTGGGGGTGCAAAACCACCTGACAAACAGAATGGCTAGTTATTTTCTGCAGGATGTCTTAGGTTATCTATATGTACCATGACCCTGCTGTTGTAGCCTGACTGGCTGTTGCTAAGGGTGGTGGGTTTGCCATCGGATGTTTGCTCAGAGTTGAGTGAGCTGAGAAAGGGAAGGAATGGAACAATATGTCCATTTACAGGGGATCTGGCGCCCTCTTTTGGACTCAGAGGTACCTGCACTCATATGCAGGTTCCCACACATAGACATACACATATATGCAAAATTTTCAAAAAGGGGAACAGAAGAGTTAGCCAAATGGTTAAGAATGTTTACTGCTATTTCACAAGTTAGATTTACATCACTCCAGTTGGGCAGCTCACAACTGCTTGTAACTCCAACTCCAGGAGATCTGATGCTATCTTCTGGAGCATACACATACAGAGAGAGAGAGAGAGAGAGAGAGAGAGAGAGAAAGAGAGAGAGAGAGAGAGAGAGAGAGAGAGAGAGAGAGAGAGACATTAAAAAGAAAAGGAGTGCCGGGCGTGGTGGCGCACGCCTTTAACCCCAGCACTTGGGAGGCAGAGGCAGGCGGATTTCTGAGTTTGAGGCCAGCCTGGTCTACAAAGTGAGTTCCAGGACAGCCAGGGCTATACAGAGAAACCCTGTCTCGAAAAACAAAAAAATAAAAAAATTTTTAAAAATAAATAAAAAGAAAAGGATTTTTTTTTTCTGGGTGTGGTGGCACATGCTTTTAATCCTAGCACTCAGGGACAGAGGCAATTGGATTTCTGTGAGTTTGAGGCCATCTCGGCCTACCTACAAAGTGAGTTCCAGGGCAGCCAGGGCTGTTTGTTACATAAAAACCTTGTCTCAAAACAAGACAAAACAAGTTTTCAAATAAAATATTTTATTTTTCTAAAACTTTTGTTTGTTTGAGACAGGTTTTGTTTGTTTGTTTGTTTGTTTTTGGGTTTTTTTGGGGGGGGGTTGGTTTTTTTGTTGTTGTTTTTTTGAGACAGGGTTTCTCTGTGTAGCCCTGGCTGTCCTGGAACTCACTTTGTAGACCAGGCTGGGTTTGTTTGTTTGTTTTGTTTTGAGACAGGGTTTCTTTATGCAGAACCTATTCTGTAGACAAGGCTGGCCCTGAACTCAGAGGTTTACCTGCTTCTGGCTCCTAAGTGCTTTGCTTAAAGTCATGCACTGCCACTGCCCAGCAAAAATCTTTGAAAGAAAGAAAGAAAGAAAGAAAGAAAAAAAGAAAGAAAGGAAGGAAGGAAGGAAGGAAGGAAGGAAGGAAGAAAGGAAAAAAGGAAGAAAGATGTATACTTATGATATATATACTTCTGAGATTGTATTTTATATTATGTAAGAAATACTTTAAAAATTAAAGATTTGAGAAGATAAAAATCACCTAAGGATGTAGCTCATTTACAAAGCTCTGGGTTCTTTATCCAGCGTGGCAAGAGAAAGCTAAATGGTATAATTTTATCTCAAAGTCTTGAGGATTGGGGAGATTGGTCGGCAGTTAAAGTGCTTGCTGTATAAGTTTGAGTTCATATCCCCAGAACCTTGCCTTGGTAGGAACAAAATCACATGGTTTATGCCCCAGAGACAGGGCCAGCAGGCATGGGCCTCCACAAGTGTTGATGGCTGCTGTAGGCATAAAGCTTGTTTGTATAATAATGTACATATTTTATGTTCTTCCTTCCAGCAATGCCCTCCTTCCTGGTTAGTGAAAATGACTCCATGGTGATCAGAGACAGCAGGAGTCTGGGAGGTGAAGGTGTGGCTAATGTCTCAGCAAAATGGTAAATAAGTGCTGGGACTGTCAGGATAGTCCTTAGGCTGTGGAAAAGAACTCTAAAAACATGAGTTTGAAAATATATAATTTCTCACCTATGCAAAAATATAAGGTTGTATTATGAATTGTATAAAGGGCTTCACAGATCTAAAGGAACTTGTCCTTGTCTAAAAGATACTAAGGAAGGAGATAAAGTATTCAGGGAGTGATGATGACAGGAGATCCCACCCAGCTAGGTTTGTGGTTATTGTTGTTGTTGTTTATGCTTACAAAGGCAGACAGATTCCTGAGTTCTGGGTCAGCCTGGGACAGAGCAAGTTTAGGTCCAAGTGTGGTGTGATAGAAATAGTAATTTCAGGATGGGGTCCCACCAGCTAGCTTATTGTCTATGCTTAACAGAGGCAGGCAGAACTCTGAATTCTTTTGCAATATTAAAAGAAAATGTGTGTTTGCTATCTCCTAAGAATTATGGGTCTGAGGTCCTGGGATGCCAATTCATGGGATAATCAAAAGGGAACCTGGAGTAAATGCCTGGATTGTTGTGTGAAATAGAAGACTGGGCTTATGATCTGCAGGAGATAAGCTATCCAGAGAATTGTTCAGAATAGTAAGAGAGAACTGCTTGGAGACTGTCTTGAAGAAAGAATAGCAAGAGAGAGCTGTATATATAGAGAGCTGCGTATAGAGAGAGCTGTCTGGAGCTCTCCAGAGAAAGCAGATCCCAGAGGAAGAAAGCAGAACAGAGAGAAAGCAAGCTGGAAAGCTATAGGCCACCTGCTCAGACCCACAGTTTAACTTCCAGTCATTTGTTTTCACCACTCCCAGACACCCCTTCTCTCAGAATCCCTCTCCAAGGGGAGGCTGGACCTTTTCAGAACCCATTTAAGAGCCAGTTAAGTCCATGGAGGCTTACTGAGAATTCCAGTGATCAGAGGGTAGAGATAGGGTCTCTGGAACAAACTGGATAGCTATGTTGCAGTAATTTCCACCCCCCCCCAATAAACCCATATTAAAAAAAAAAAAAAAAACACACGCCAGGCGTGGTGGCGCACGCCTTTAATCCCAGCACTTGGGAGGCAGAGGCAGGTGGATTTCTGATTCGAGGCCAGCCTGGTCTACAAAGTGAGTTCCAGGACAGCCAGAGCTACACAGAGAAACCCTGTCTCAATAAAAAAGAAGAAGAAGAAGAAAAAAAGAGAAAAAAACCCCACACAATCCAGTTATTATAATTATAAACTATATGCCTAGATTGGCAGATCTAGTACTATACTAAGTTATTCCCCAGCTACAAGACCCCTTTCTACTTGCAGTTGCTCCATCTTTGCTGCTTCTTCTTCCTCCGTCCTCCTTCCTCCTGAAAGACCCTCGAGGGGAGACCCTCACTCAGACACTCAAGTCCCGGGACAGCCGCGTACCCAAGAAGACACTGAGACCATACATAAAATGTAGAAGGCAAGATTTAATAAAGCAGCGACATGAAAGCACACAGACCAGAGCTCTGGGGTCGAAATAAAGCAGCAACATGAAAGCACAGAGACCAGAGCTCTGGGGTCGAAATTCATACACCTTTGCACAGGGTAGAGGAGTCTCGACGGTCAGCAAAAATTTTTTACAGGCTTATATAGTAAAACTCAAAGGGGGAGAACTGGGCAGGGAAAGTACAAGTTTACATCACTAGGGAGTTCTGCCAAAGGAATCTACGTAACTAAGGAGTCATGTCCTATCAAGGAACCTACGTAACTAAGGAGCACCTGGTTCATTTTGAGGTTGTTCCAGGAGGCCTTTATCTCAAAAATGTTCTTGGAACAGTTTTTAGTTGGGAGGGTTCGAACTTTAGGGTGAGGAGTTTTGGGGTGAAAAGTTTAGGAGTGTTCTGGGAACAATCTCTAGATGGGAGGGGGTGGGCTCCGAGGTAAAAAATTCATGTTCTCACAAGAGGCCAGTAATTTTCTATTCTTCATTCCCCACTTCTTCTTGTAAGTAATTCTAATCTTAGAATTTCAGAAGTCTATATCTCTATGTGGAGAATACTGCATTTACTCTATCTTTAACATGGGAACAGAAACAGAATAAGGCAGATTAGTAAACAGAACTAGGCAGGGACCCTTTTAGTGAGGCTTGAGGGTCTCAGCATGACGCAGGTGTACGCAGATCAGATCTCTGGCTGGAACTGGTGAGTTGTCCTTGGGGTACCTGGCTCGTTTGCTGTAGCCAGTTGTGACCAGACTTCTTTCTGCACCACCTGTAAGCCTTTTAACTCAGTATACAGATCATTATTATAACAACATAGGTTTAAACACATTATTTAAGACAGTGATGGGCACAGGAGCCCCATAAAGGATCTCAAAAAGAGTAAAACAAAACTGAATCAAGAGGGAGTATTCTCAGTTTTAAATAGGGCAAGGGGAAGGGGCACCAAGTAAGTCTGTGCCAGTCTCTAGGATTAATTTTGTCAAGGTCTCTTTAGAGTTTTATTTATTCTTTTTTATCTTTCCTGAGCTCTGAGGTCTGTACACACAATGGAATTTTCATTTGACCTCTAAATACTTGGCCACACCCTGACTTACCTGGGCAACAAAGGCAGGACCATTATCTGACACTATTGCTTTTGGCACTCCGAACCTTGGAAAATTTTCTTTAACAATCTTCTTGATGACTATCTGATCAGTCTCGTTTTTTTACAAGGAAAAGCTTTTATCCATCTTGAGAACGTTCACAAAAACCAGAAGGTATTTATACACATATTTTTTCAGTAAAGTCTATTTTTCAGTAGATGTCAGGTCTGTCTTCTCATGAGAGGACTAGTTTTCTTTCTTCAGTTTTTACTATTTTATACAGGGTTTCTTTTACCAGTCTTAATTTGTCTATAACTTGATAGTCTTCAGACTGTCAGGATCATTGCTCTTTAGGATGCCTGGGCAGTTAGATTTGCCATCTGATTTCTTTTAGCCACAGCATCTTAGGTCTTTCTCTGCAGATGTCAACAGCTCTCTTTGTCTGTATATATAGAGCTTGTATTAAAGCCACAAGTTTAGCTTTTTGGGCTGAAGTTCCTTTAGGGAGGCTGCTGGCCTAGATCACTTGCTTTCTGTCCACCACTGCACTGCTGTCCCCGCCTTCCGCTTACCCTTAACCTCGAGGCTACTGCCATCCGTGTACCAGCTCGAACTCTCAGGCCAAGGCTGATCTGATCCTTCAGATCATTTCGAGTATGAGTTCCTTCTGCCAGAATGTCAGCACAATGATGAGTAGGTGAAGTCTCAGGCAGTAGTGAGATCGAGGATAGCAGGGGGAGCGAAGGTCACTCGTTCAGTCAAAAAAAGCTCTGACAATGTGTCCATCGGTCAGGGGAACAGTTGGATAATGCTTTTAAGAGCGTTAGTCAGCCATCGGTCATGGGGGCTGAACCACACTTTCTAGGACATGTGCCAAGTTTTGTCTCAGAGTCAATTTATCTGCGTCCTTGACCAGAAGCCACTATGTGCAGACAAGCAGGCCATCTTACAGCCACCAGGTCTAATTTCTTACAAGTATGCCACAGGTCTTTTTCAGGGTCCCAATCTCTGAGTAAGAACTTCTTTGGCAATACCTTTGTTCTCAGTCACATCTAGGAGTCCCATAGCTGGGGATAACATTAGGGCAGTCTCAAGAGCATCTAAGGCCATCTAAGATTGTTCCTTTTTTTTTTTCTTTATACGAAGGGCTGTTTATCTCTTTAACTCAGCAAAACTGGAATCCACAATCTGCAAAAGCCCGCAGTGCCCAGGAACTTTTTAGCTTGTTTTGCACTGGTCAGTGGAGGAGTATGAAACACAGTCTCTTTTTTTAGCTGCTTCAACAGGTAGGCCACCGGACTCTTTTAAGGACTCAGCTTCTGTGTTAGCACCCCTTTTGTTATCTCTTTACTTTTAGCCACGAACAGGTGAAGGGTTTGGTCATGAGGGGGGCTCCTCTTCTTTTTGTTGAGGCAGTCTCTCACCCAGTGCTCATTTTCTTTACAGTATACACGTTGATCTTTAGCCAAAAGCTTTCTTTTGTTGCCAGGTACTATCTAAGTTTTCTAGTTTTCCTGACTTTTGTGGCCAGCATTTCATTTTTCTTATCTTTTTGTCTCACAGCACAGCTCTGATTCTGACTCTGATCTCTGTCTTTGTCTTAACTTCCTGTTACCTTGGTCAGATTGTTGGGACACTTTCTAGTCCCACAGAGACGAGACCCCCATCAGAGCCTGGCAGTTAGACTCACAGGTGCTCCTTACCTTGGACAGAAGCCCCAAGTGGGCGGATGCCTCCCTCACTGGAACTTGGAACAGACTCACTGCCAGCAACTCAGGGTGGTGCCACCTTCTGAGAAGAGGGAACTTTAGAGCAGAGACGGGAGTGCAGCTCTCACAGCTGGCTGCAACCAGCACTTATCTTAAAGTGAAAGCAGTTTTTCTGTTAACAAGAGACGGGATGGGAGGGACAGGGGAATGAGAAGCTGCCTGGGAACCCGCGGCGCTCTTGGCCGGCTACTCGAACAGCCTCCTCTTCTTCTTTTTTTTTTTTTTTTTTTTTTTTTTTTTCAGCAGCCACAACATTCAGGCCACTGACTTCTCAGGGACCACCCCTCTTTTGCTCCGGATTTTTAAGCTCATTTTTCTCTAGGCTCCAGGTCCATGGGCGGGACCACTGTGACCCGCTGGCTGCTCTCTGGAGTTGGAGTGGGAGGCAGGGCAGCTGTTGATCTGAAAGGAAGTGGTCAGCATAGGGATCTGACAGGATTTTTAGGCTTATTTCAGAAGGCATAACTTAAAAACAGTCGTCAGTCATCAGTCCAAGTCCGAACACAAAGAGACAAAAAAGACACACACAGAAACCGTTTTTCAGGCAACCACTATAGAATCACAGTACCACAGAAATGACAAACACAAGCAAGACCAATACAGGGCATCTTACATGCGATTTCCAGAGAAGCTTACTGTCACTATGACCAACCCAAATGGACCTGTCTCCATGGGAAGGCCCCAGAACCTGAGACCGGCCTAAAACCAAACCAAGATAATCAGTCAACTCCTTGGGACCAAGACCAGACCTGAAACCAGACAAACCAAAAACAAAACAGAATCAGAAGGTGGTCCAATGGAGGACACACAAGTGAACAAGACACACAGACACACAGACATACAGACAGGGAGGGATCCCACTTTATCTCCGACGTACAGTGTCTGTGTCTCATGACAAAAACCACAAACAAAAACAAGATAGCAACAGAGAAAAAGAAGCCTGACGGGGTCGGATTCCACATCGACTCCCTTCCTCCTGAAAAACAATTCGCCTGAGGGCGGCGATTAGTGACAAGTCAAAAGCACCCTCAGGTGGCCAGCCCACTCCAAACGTTGGCCACTCGGAGGCGCAAAAGGTCTGCCACGGACCCTTTCTGACCTCCACCGACTGGTTGTGGGCTCTGACCCGCACCTCCTTCCAATGCTCCAGAGTCAGAGAAAGGGGAGTGAACACAGATTGTCCCATTTTTAGAAAAACAGTAGTCACAACAAGAGCGGACACGAGACTAAGACAAAAAAGAAACCAGAAGAATCAGATGGCCTCTCCAAGGCCGGCCGATTGAGACCCTCTGCACGAGGTGGGACTCGAACCCACGATCCCGTGACCAGACGCGAGGTGGGACTCGAACCCACGGTCTCGCAACAAGGTGCGAGGTGGGACTCAAACCCACGATCTCGCAACAAAACGCGAGGTGGGACTCGAACCCACGATCTCGCAACTGGGCACGAGGTGGGACTCTAACCCACGATCTCGCAACCCCAAATGGTCTCTTGGCCTTCAAAGGGGTCCACCAGGCGTCCCTGATCCTCCCCTGTTCCTCCTGGGACGTCTCCCAGGGTGAACGGACGGTGGACACCTGGACACGTCTATCCTTATCCACCCCGCACTCCCTCTCGGAGTGCGGTCTCACTGAGCGTCCGCAAAACTGAAACTGCGATCGCACCAGACTTAGAAACAGAACACAGACATCAGAACACAGACATCAGACCAAAACAGAACAAAGAATCTTACCTCTAAGTCGGTCTAGGACCTCTGGGTGGTCGCGCTGTTTCCCGGCCAATGCACCAAATGAAAGACCCTCGAGGGGAGACCCTCACTCAGACACTCAAGTCCCGGGACAGCCGCGTACCCAAGAAGACACTGAGACCATACATAAAATGTAGAAGGCAAGATTTAATAAAGCAGCGACATGAAAGCACACAGACCAGAGCTCTGGGGTCGAAATAAAGCAGCAACATGAAAGCACAGAGACCAGAGCTCTGGGGTCGAAATTCATACACCTTTGCACAGGGTAGAGGAGTCTCGACGGTCAGCAAAAATTTTTTACAGGCTTATATAGTAAAACTCAAAGGGGGAGAACTGGGCAGGGAAAGTACAAGTTTACATCACTAGGGAGTTCTGCCAAAGGAATCTACGTAACTAAGGAGTCATGTCCTATCAAGGAACCTACGTAACTAAGGAGCACCTGGTTCATTTTGAGGTTGTTCCAGGAGGCCTTTATCTCAAAAATGTTCTTGGAACAGTTTTTAGTTGGGAGGGTTCGAACTTTAGGGTGAGGAGTTTTGGGGTGAAAAGTTTAGGAGTGTTCTGGGAACAATCTCTAGATGGGAGGGGGTGGGCTCCGAGGTAAAAAATTCATGTTCTCACAAGAGGCCAGTAATTTTCTATTCTTCACTCCCTTCTCCTCTTCTTCCTCCTGCCTGCACCAATCTCCAAGACCTCCCATCCCACCCTTTCCCTTCCACTGCCCAATCACAGGCTCTAGCTCTATTTGACCAGTTAAAATGGGGGAAAAGGTTCCCATGAGATCAACTGCTTGGGTGTGTGTTGGGAGGGAAGGGGGGTATCCCCTCTTGAGGAAGCAGAATTAACATCAGCAGCAGGGCAACCCACAACATAACTAGACTAAGAGGTGTTAGTGAGCTCTGGGTTTGAGTGAGAGACTCAGCCTCAGTGGATAAAATATTAAGCTGTCAAGGGTGACACTAAATGTCAGCTTCTGTGCTCCATATGCATGTGCATGTACATATACCCACACATGAGTGAACACACACACACACATACACTCATACCACACACATAAACACATGCAAAAAAAAGTTTCAAAGCCTCTGTAAACATGTTGATTAATATAGCTACACACAATTTAGTATTTTTCTTTTCTTTTTCATTTTTGAGACAGGTTCTTTATGAAGCCCAGCCTAACCTCAAACTCTCTCTAAAGCAAGGATGGCTTTGTGCTCTGGATCCTCCTGCATCTCTATCTCCTATGGGCTGGGATTAAAGCTATGTGCTGCCATGTCAGGCTAAAATTTCTACATGGCATAAAACCACTGTGGAATATCAGAAACCAACCAAACAAATCCCAAACATTAAGCATCAATCAAGCCATATTTGACTGAATAATCAGGTAGGGTCCAACCAGGAAAAGAAAGACTATTCCAAGTGTTGTAGCAGAGACAATCAGACATAAGAACTGCCATAAGGTCGGGCGTGGTGGCACACGGCTTTAATCCTAGCACTCGGGAGGCAGAGGCAGGCGGATTTCTGAGTTCGAGGCCAGCCTAGTCTACAAAGTGAGTTCCAGGACATCCAGGGCTACACAGAGAAACCTTGTCTGGAAAAAACTGCCATCAGAAGAGTTGGAAAGCCAGCAAGGTCTAGTGAGTACAACAATGTATAGCTTCATCACACCTAAACTTGGAAGGACAAAGGTAGATGTGCTATCTTAGCAGCCAATAAGCAGATTAGTAAGCTGAGCCCAAACACCACAGGCCTCTTCCCTGGGAGTAGAAGTCAGAAGGACTGCAGCCTGGTCGTGCTGAGAAGCAGCCCTGGTGTAGTGAGTGCTTTGTCAGTTCAAGCCCTGGGACCCACAGGGTGGACAGAGAACTTGACTCCCCCAAATTGTCTTCTGACTTCCACATGAGTGCTGTGGCTTACACACACACACACACATGCACACACACACACACACACACACACACACACACACACACACACACACACACAAACGAACATAGATGCATACATACACACATATACACATGCATATATAAATGTAAAAAAGAAAAAAAAGAAATGAGTTCTTTGAACTTTGATATATTTGGAACATTGCCCTTTTACCTTTTTCTGGAGTGTGTGTGAGTTTTGTTCACCAAGCAAATTATTTTTAAGATATAGTTTCTTTCTTACGAATATATATTTGTACGTCTGTGTGAAGGTATATGCACATGGTATATGCTTGGGGAGGTCAGAAGAGGATGTTGGATCTCTAGGAGCTGGAGTTATAAGCCATTGTGAGCCTCTGAAGTGGGTACTAGTAATACTCTGGTCCCCTGTTAGAACAGGAAGAGCTTTATACTGCTGGGGTATCCCTTTAAACCCTTAAGTTTTGCACTATGAGAAAAGTTTGAAATGGCTATAGCATTGTGGTGCATAGTGGAATGGTACAGTGTGCACGTAGCATGCTTGAGATTCTAGTCTTGATCCAAAGCTTCTCAAGAAAATAAAAACTCTGTGTGTATTTTCTTAGAGGCCTGCAGATGAGGATGTAGAACTCTCAGCTCTGCCTGCACCATGCCTGCCTGGATGCTGCCATGCTCCTGCCTTGGTAGTAATGGACTGAACCTCTGAACCTGTAAGCCAGCCCCAATTAAATGTTATCCTTGTAAAAAAGAAAAAAAAAAAAAAGAAAAGAAAAAAGAAGAGAAAAGAAAAGGAAAACTTTCCCTGAATGAATGAAAGAAGGAAAGAAAGAAAGAAAGAAAGAAAGAAAGAAAGAAAGAGAAAGAGAGAAAGAGAGAAAGAGAGAAAGAGAGAAAGAAAGAGATTTCCTCTGAGGACCTGTATTTGACTTACATTTTCCCCTCTTACACTAAATTTGCTTAAACTCCAATTCCTCTTTCTCAAGATTCTTCCTCTCAAAGTAAAGCTCTTGCACTTTCATTTCCTGTCTCTTCAAAGAAAGTCAGCATGGAAAGTCCTTTCCCTTTCATTTTGATTTCAGAATCATGCTAGGGGACACTTTCATTTGGGGACAAGACACTGGCATGGAGCTTCAGCTAGACATGGTCCTTGCCGGCGATTTCTTATGCATCATGCCATTTCCTGGGCCCTCGGGAAAGTGCAGACATGTGGTGACAAGAAGACCTTTTCATTCTGTACATCTGTCATTTCCTTCCCCTGACTTGGGTTCTGAAACATCCAATGTGTCTCTGAACACTGACTTACTGTTTTATAGCTCATTTTAGATCCAACCACATAAGCGGTGACTATTTCCTTCTCTAATTAGTCGCTCAGGAGTCTTTGATATATTTTGGGTATAAGAGTATAAGGTTGTAATGCTATAATTACTTGATTTCTTCACTCTTGCTTTTTTTTTTTTTTTTTATTAAACAGGTGAGAGGTAAGGCTTGAACAGGGTGGTGGTTCTATGGTAGATATATACACATATGAGTATAAACATAAATATGTGTTAGTATGTATATTTGCTGGTTTGGTGTCAACTTGACATAAGCTAGAGTTATCAGAAAAGAAGGAGCCTTAGGCAGGGCAGTGATGGTGCACGCCTTTAATCCCAGCACTTGGGAGGCAGAGGGTGGATTTATGAGTTCGAGGCCAGCCTGGTCTACAGAGTGAGTTCCAGGACAGCCAGGGCTACACAGAGAAACCCTGTCTCGAAAAACCAAGGGGCGGGGGAGTTCAAGAAGGAGCCTTAGTTGAGAAAATGCCTCCATGAGATTCAACTGTAAGGCATTCTCAACCAGTGATCAATGGGAGAGGGTTCAACCCACTGAGGGTGGTGCCATCCTTGTGTTGGTGGTCTCTCCCTGGCTACTGCATCAGCTCCTGCCTCCAGGTTCCAGCCCTGCTTGAATTCCTGCCCTGACTTCCTCCAATGATGGAATATAATCTGGAAGTATAAGCTGAATACACAAAACTCTTTCCTCCTCAACTTGCTTTTTGGTTATGGTATTTCACTGCAGCAATAGAAACTCTAACTAAGGAAAGCTGGTACCAGGAGTGGGGTATTGCTGTGACAGACCTGACTGTGTTTATGGGAGGACTGTGGAAGGGCTTTGGAACTTTGGACTAGAAAAGGCACTGAATGTTGATACCTCAGTGAGATGTTCTGTAGGGGCTTGGGAGAAAGGAATGTTGAGAGCAGTGTGGAAGATGGAGGCTTGGCTTGTAAAGATTCTAATGGAAGTTTAAAGGCTTTTATCAGGACCCTTCGCTATTTTGATTTAAGATTCTGTGGTTCTGGTTACCTGGGGTTGAATAACCAGCTGTGATTAACAAGATACCAGAAGTACTGAAGTGAAACCTTTGTGTTATTGGAACAATTGATGCTGGTTAGCTAGAGATAAGAAGTTAGAAGTGATAAAGAAGAGACTGTCCTGTGCATCTCTGTGTTCTCATCAACTAAGGGCCCCATGGAAGGTTCTCAGTAGTGACAAAGAGACTGACAGGAGGGTTCAGTGGTCAGCACTTCCTTCCCTCACATGTTCAAGGGTCTGGGTGTCTACAATAACCAGGAAACAATACAACAACTAGACTAAATTTAACAGTGTATGGGGGTGGAGGTTAACACACAGCAGTGCAGGTTCTCAGAGCTGAAGTTATAGACAGTTAACTGCCCTGGCATGGGTCTTCTGCAAGAACAACGTGTATTCTTAACTGTGGAGTCATCTAGGCAACTCTAGTTTTGTTTTGTGAGACAAGGTATCACTCAGTAGCCCAGGCTGGCCTAGAACTTACTATGTAGACCAGGTTGTCCTTCCTCAGGGTTAGGATTGGGCTGTGAATCACCATTTCCTGCTACCCTTTATTTTACTGTACATGCTCAGAAGTTTGTATATACTAGGCAAGTGCTCTACCATAGAGCTATGCATTTATTTATTTATTTATTTATTTATTTATTTATTTATTTATTTATTTAGAGACAAGGTCTCACCTCATGAGGGCTGGCATTAAAGGTATACTCCACCACATCTTGCCTGATTTATTTAAAACTTCAAGATTCATGTCAGTAGGAATAAAGTCTCCTTCATATCTCCCGATCGCCACAAGGACCAAGTGCCTGGCAGAGCGTCAGGGAGTGATGCCGGGGTAAATTAATTGGCTCCACAGATTGTTTGTAATCTCTCTGTGCCAGGCCACTTCCTGGTTGGTTCTCACAACAAAGGATGAAGGAGGACTCCTTCAGTGTTTCCACTCACCCTTTCCCCTCTTTCCCCCTCTTCTTTCAACAAAGGAAGATACGGGAGTTCAGGAAGCAAGTTGACTTAGGGCAGGCTAGAGTATCAGCTTTAGAACTAGCCCTGTGCTCTGTAAACAGGGGTTCCGGCAGCTCACGTGATCTTAGGCACTTTAAATACTCTCTGAGTTCCTGGTCATCCAAGGGCTTGCTGAGAGGCGTGTCTGAGGAGGTGTCTAAAGTGAATCTGCTGCTGTCTGAGACAGCCAATGGTCCGAAGACTGTGGCTGTTCTCAAGGTCATTGTTGCTCCTACGGTCAAAGTAGAAATGGCGTTTCCTCCTTAAACGATTGACTTTACCGGACACGCTGGGACTCTGAGCTGTAACCTTGTAAAAAGTTGGTTATTTGCAGTGCTTGCAGCTGAGTCCATGATTATTCTGTGAAAAAAAGACAGCCGCTTGGCTAAGTTCAAGGGTATTCAAGGGCTGGAGAGATGGCTCAGTGGTTAAGAGCTCTTCCAGAGGCCCCGAGTTCAATTTCCATGTCTGAAAACAGGGACAGTGTACTCATATAAATAAATAAATCTTAAAAAAAAAAAAGGTCTTCTATGAAAAGGTATTTGCTTGCTACTGAGGGTAGGTTAGGAGGTCACAAAAGGCCACCTAGCTAGGGTTTACTAAACTGGGAAAACAGGATTGGCAGGGCTAAGAAGTTAAGGGTGGGGATGGAAGAAAAGAAAAGGGTTAAAGATAAGGCCTAGGAAACAGTTGGCTGGGAAATGTAGCACAAGAAAAAGATAAGCTCGTGGCAGCAATGTCGTTTTGGTAGGGAAAGAATGTGTGTGGTACTGGTTCATGCAGTCAACTGGGCGGGAACTGGAGTCACCCGGGAAAACTTAATTAAGCAACTGTCTCCATCTGATTGGCCTGTGGGCATTTCTGTGGAGCCATTTTCCCCCTTCCTTCCTACTTTCCATTCCTTGCTTCCTTCCTTTCTATTTATCCTATATATCCTCCTCCTCCCTCCTTTGCTTTTCTTATTTTCATTTTTTGTTTTTTTTGAGACAGGGTTTCTCTGTGTAGCTCTGGCTGTCCTGGAACTCACTCGATAGACCAGACTGGCCTCGAACTCAGAAATCCCCTGCCTCTGCCTCCCAAGTGCTGGGATTAAAGGCATGCTCCACCACGGCCCGGCCCTCCTTTGCTTTTTTGAAACACAATTTCACCTATGAAGCCCTGGCTGGCTTGGAACTCACAGTTTAGACTAGGCAGACCTCAAACTCATAGAGAGCTTCCTGCTTCTGCCTGTCAAGTGCTGGAATCAAAGGTGTGTGCCACCGCGCCCAAGTGTTTTCTTGGTTAGTGATTGATAAACGTGCGCCCAGCCCACTGGGAGTGGCGCCACCCCAGGGCTGTATCAGGAAGCAGGCTGAGCTAACCTAGAGAATGAGCCAGAGGCATTCTGCTTCAGTGCCTGCCTCCAGGTTCTAGTTCTGAGCTCCTACCTACTCTTCCCTTGATGACGGATCGGATTGGTACCTGTAAGCCGCATAAGACCCCTTTCTCCCCAGATTGTTTTTGGTCAGTGTTTTGTTGTAACACAGAAAGCAAAGTAGAACTGAAGGCGTAGTCTGTGTCCAAGGAGAAGCAGTCCAGTAAGAAAGCAGACTAGGGTGTAGGGGGTGGGACATTTATGACTCAGTTTCCCAGGTTACAAGGTGAAAGTATAGCTATAGGTAAGGAGGCTGGAGTGTCCCTGAAAGTCAGAGTGTTTCAGGTAGGGCAGTCCTGCTTTGCATAGATAACCAGATCTAAGAGAAGGCAGAGCAGGCTGAGGAGGCGCGGGCTGGCTGGAGGCTGGAGGCTGGAGGCTGGAGAGTCTTGCTTGGCAGCCACATATAGAATGCGGTGCAGATGTGGGAGTGGGTGAGCCGTGGCCGGAAACCAGCAGAATGGAATGTGTGTTCTCAGAGATGAGCAGAGCAACGACTCGCTTTAGGAGCTCTGTTCTGCTTCGGCGGCATTTAAAATAATGTCATTCAGTGCCCAGCAACACACACACACACACACACACACACACACACACACGGAGAGGGAGGGGTAGAGGGATTGTCAGATGAGAAAAAAAACAAAAAAACAAAACAAAACCAAAAAAACCTCTGTTCTGTGTTCTGCACAGTTGGGGAAATTAAGTGGGGATCTAAAATAAAGTTTTCACTTCTTGTTTTAGAAACAGATGATAGCTATCTGGGCAGAGTCACATCCATATAATAATTTAATGAGTGCCTTTCAGTACCATATTAGGCCAGATGGTGGCCAGGACATAATGAGTATGTAAGGGATCTTGTGCTTAGAGTCCCTTGGGTTACTATTTTAAGAAGAAGCCCTATCATGTAGTTGTTATTTTTTTGAGACAGAGTCTCATGAGCTCAGCTTTATGTATGCCAGGCCAGCATGCTCCTGAGCTTCATCCCTTAGTCTTCCTTTTCTGGCGTTTTAGACATGGGTTCGTCTTGTAGCTTAGGATGGTCTTGAACTCAACTGTGTAGCTGACGAGGGAGAATCTCCCCTTTAATCGTGTCCCAAGTGCTGCGATTGAGGCATGGCTCTCTGTGTCATTTAGAAAAGTTCCCAAGTAATAGAATCACAAACTAGTAATATAATTGTCTTTTTAAAAAGCTTCCCTGGGGCTGGAGAGATGGCTCTGTGGGTAAGAGCACTGACTGCTCTTCTGAAGGTCCTGAGTTCAAATCCCAGCAACCACATGGTGGTTTACAACCATCCGTAATAAGATCTGACACACTCTACTGGTATGTTTATCTAAAGAAAGCTACAGTATATATATATATATATATATATATATATATATATATATATATATATAAAATAAATCTTAAAAAAATATAGCTTCCCTGTAGTCGAGTGATTTGTGATGTGTACAGTGGTTATCTGACTTTTGGATGCTACAACACAATAATGTTTATTGCAAACAACTCAAATTAATTCCTGGGCTAATGAAATGGAAGGGCAGTTCTCAATAGATTAAAGTACAGTGGCTAATAAGTGTATGGAAAAAAATTTAATCTCACCAGTCATCAGAGAATGAAATAAAAATCCCCTTGAGATTCCACCTCAACCCAGTCAGAATGGCAGTCAATAAAGCACCCACGTCTGTAACCTTAGGGTTCAGGAGACAGGTAGGAGGGTCAGAAGTCCAATGCCATCTTTAGCTACAGAGAGAGAAAGAAGGGGGTCAGCCTGGGATGATGGAGAACCTGTCTCCAAAACAAACCAATTGGCAAGAAAGAAGGGAACCCTCTCTCAGCCTGGGGGTGCACAATTTACTCTTAACACTCAGGAGGGAGGCAGAAGTGGGTGGATCTCTGAATTTCAGGTATGCCTGCCGTATATAGTGTGTTCCAGGCCAGCTAGGGCAATGCAGTGAGACTCTGCTACAGGAGAAAGAACAGACAAACAAACACCCCCCAAAAACAAAACAAGTAAAAACAAGGGGAAAACCCCACACAATGTTGGTGGGAATGAAATAGGGTAGCGGCTATGGAAATCAGCATGGAGGATCTGCAAAGTTTTAAAAACCAATATGTACCACAGGGCTGAGCTGTGCTACTCAGGGCATGGACTCACAGGCCGCCAAGTCAACACGTCCCAAAGACACTTGTCCATCAGTGCTTATTGTAGTTGCTAGCTAAGTGATAGTGAAGGAACAAACTGAGGGGCTGGAGAGATGGCTCAGCAGTTAAGAGCACTGACTGCTCTTCCAAAGGTCCTGAGTTCAAGTCCCAGCAACCACATGATGGCTCACAACCATCCGTAAAGAGATCTGACACCTCTTTCTGGAGTGTCTGAAGACAGCTACAGTATACTCACATATAATAAATAAATAAATCTTTAAAAAGAAAAAAAAAAAAAAGAAAACTGAGGAGTCCAACAACAGAAAATGGACAAGAAAATGTGATATATGTAAACACACACACACACATATATACATGTATATATATATATATATACACACATATATAAGCTGTATATATAAATATTATACACATATAAAATAGCTAAATGGATAAAAAGTGTGGTATATGTGTGTGTGTGTGCATATTGATAACAGGAAAATAGATTCAACTGTATATAAATATTAGGCAAAGTAAGTCAGTCTCAGAAAAAACAGATATTGTTTGTTTTCTCTCATTTGTGACTTGTAGATTTTATATAGACACGTGGAATTATGTAGGTGAAAGTAAAACTGAGGAGAGGAACAAAGGAATTAGGAGGGGAAGGAGTAGAAGGAAGGGGAGAGGGAGGGATGGTATAGAAACAATAAGATCAAAGAATACTCTATATTAGTATAAGAATGCCCTAGATAATGTAGTACCATACAGAATAAACATACATACATGAAAATACAAAACAAAGCAACCAGTACTCAGGAGACCGAAGCAGGCAGACTTCTGTAAATTAAAAGCCAGTCTGGTCTACATAGGGAGTAGCTATGTAGCCATGGCTATACAGTGAGACCCTGTCTCACCAACCAACCAAATCAAATTAAGTCAACCAAACAAGCAGCAACAACAACAACAAAAAGCCAAATCAAAACAACAAACCAAATAAGGATGGAGGAGGGGAGAGTTCACATTTTATTAGTCTGTCCTATGCTGTTTCTAGATACAGCTTTTTTCTTCTTGCAATAGGGAATTTCATGTAAACAACAATGACTTAACTATACATGCAGGCAAAATACTCGTACACAGGAAAATAAATAAACTCAAGATATTTTACAATCAGTAGGGGGTCAGATTTAAGTATGACATGGAAAGCTAGGTATGTGTCTTAGTCAGGGTTTCTATTCCTGCACAAACATCATGACCAAGAAGCAAGTTGGGGAGGAAAGGGTTTTTTCAGCTTACAATTCCATACTGCTGTTTATCACCAAGGAAGTCAGGACTGGAACTCAAACAGGTCAGGAAGCAGGAGCGGATGCAGAAGCCATGGAGGGATGTTCCTTACTGGCTTGCTTCCCCTGGCTTGCTCAGCCTGCTCTCTTATAGAACCCAAGATTACCAGTTCAGAGGTGGTCCCACCCACAAGGGGCCTTTCCTCCTTGATCACTAATTGAGAAAATGCCTTACAGTTGGATCTCATGGAGGCATTTCCTCAACTGAAGCTCCTTTCTCTGTGATAACTCCAGCTGTGTCAAGTTGACACAAAACTAGCCAGTACAGTATGGTAGCTACAACTTTGGTCTCAGCACTGGAAAGGCCAAGACAGAAGGATCTCTGAGTTCCAGAAGAGATCCTGTCTCAAGAACAGCAATCTAAATAAACCAAAAAGTATAGAATGGTAGGGCAAACTTGAAGTCCCAGGGTTTGGAAGGTAAGGCAGGAGGATTACAAGTTGGATACCAACCTGGGCTACAAAGTGAGAACCTGTCACCAATAGACAGCTTTAACATTCTGGGGGACTATTAGTTCTTGAAAGAGACTCCTGTAGAGATCCTTTGAGGAGCCTATGACATTGGTATCCAATCTAGTGCAGACAGCAACATTAAAAAGGTCCCTGCAGTAGGCAGACTGGTGATGCCGTTGAATGGGGCCATCATATTATTGTTTTCATCTCTCTTTTCTTTTCCTTTATTATCATCACTGATGAATTAAAAACAAGTTTTCAGAGCTGAGAAGGAACCTAGAGCTTGCACACACCAGGTAAACATCCTACCACTGAGCCTCCCCACCAGGCCTAGATTTAAAACTTTTAAAAGACAACAAGAGTGGGAATGCTTAGAGTGGTCACATGTCTGAGCGTATCCCCCAAACTGCTAGTGGAATAACAGGATCCTGTCACCGGCTGATGGATGGGACACCAGTTCCAGCAGAGGGTAGGGTATAGGAGAATGTAAGGGAGGCTGTATGCTCAGATTTTTTTTTTTTATGAACTCACTGTATACGCTTTGTGATTAAGATTATAATTTCCTACAATTGTTTTCTAAAGAGCAGTTTTAAAAAAAATATCGAGGTGGTAGAAACTTAACTGCAGCAGAAATTAGCCAAGCCAAACAAGATAACAATTAAAACACTGTTCAGGAAACCTAGTATTTTGAAACTAAGAACAAAGAAACAAAGAAGAATTAGTTGCTGGCAACTTCTGCGCTCAACAAGTACCTTAAAAACAACCCGATTTAGTTAACATTCGATTTTCCTTCTGTTGTGTTTTATAAAACGGTGGCATAAAGAGGTGGGAGGGGCACCTCAGCTGGCAGGCCAAGGTGTTCCCCTGAGGAGTCACCACCCTACGACAAGCCTAGTACAAAAGGAAGTTTATGGGGGAAGGGAAGGGGACCTGGAAAAGGGGTAGAAAAAGGAGGGGGACAGAGAATGACAGAAAGAGAGAAGAGAAAGAGAGAAAGAGGTGGGTTGGGAACACTGGAAGGAGAGAGAGAGACAGAGATAGAGACAGAGCAGAGACATAGAGACAGACAGACAGACAGACAGACAGACAGACAGACACACTCACACTGAGAGAGACAGAGACAGAGAGACAGAGAGCTAGGGTAGCCGAACAATTCTTATATGCCAGGTTGGCTTGCACCTGGCAGGCAAAGCCAACACTAGTTGCTGGGTAGCTGTTGGGCGGAGCCTAGAGTAACTGCTAACACTTCGGTACTATATTGGTCCTTGTCACAAAGTTTTACCAACAGGAAAATATTTTAATGCAGTTATTTATTTTTTGATTAAGTCCTAAGAAAACTCCAGGAAAACATGATGGTAGATAGACATTATTTGGATTGGTTGGAAATCGTGTCAGTTACAGAGTATGTGATGTCTCATGACGCCAGATTAACATGTTCACTGTGCAGAAGATTAAAAAGTGTGTGTGTGTGTGTGTGTGTGTGTGTGTGTGTGTGTAAATGGTCAGAGTGAAAAGAATCCATTGGCTACCCAAAGAACCATCTTGCCGGCTCAGCTGTTAAAGGCACCTGCTGCTCTTGTAGGGGACCTGGGTTTGGTTCCTGGCACTCCCATCTGGTGGCTCAAACTTGCCTGGAACTCCAGTCTAGGGGATTTATGGACCTTTTTTAGTCTCCACAGGAACAGGCAAGCATGTGGTGCACCGACATGTGGAACACATACATGTAAAAATAAATACAATCCTGGATTTCATGGTTTTATCTTTGGAAGACACTCCTAGCTTTAGAACTGTGAGAGTTTTTGGTTTTACTTCTCTGTGCAGCCTCTCTCCTTGAGACTTCCCTTGCTGGTCATAACTTAATTTCTTTTAGGTTCTTACAACCCAACTTGGTCTACTTTAGGCTGTTTATTAAGTTGTTTTGTGTTCATGTCTTGCCTTTGAAACAGAATGCAAAGTCACGAAGGATAAGGGCTATGAATTTTTTATTTGTGTTCTTTGCTTGGGAGGAGACAATGAACGTATTGCTCAATAAATAGTCTTTGACTAATACAAGGCAAGTGAGTTCAGTGATACCCTGCTGACATCTTGTTTATTTGTGCAAATGAAATGTTTTCCTTGTTTCTTCTTGCACAGAACTAATTGCAACTGTTTTATCCACTTGTTTCTACAAGTTTTGCTTCAGAATTCACCATTGGCAATCTTTTTAGGAGTAGTGAAAGATGCTCAAAGCGGGGCTATAGGAGGGAGTGGGAATGGCTATTTACAAAGTCTCTACTCTTGTTCTACACTGTAAATAAACATTTCTTTTAACACATTAACTGCTAAAGCTCCAGTCAGGTTCATTCACCCAGGGACCTACAAAAAAATAAACGGCAGAGCTGAGTTTCAGAGACCCAAGTCGGCCTGGTTCCAACGGGCAAAGCAGTTTAAGTGTCCGGTAGCTGTGAGAATTCAAAGGCGTAATTTCTTGAAAAAAAAAAAAAAAACAAAAAACCAACACTAGGCACAATAGTTGGCAGTCAACACGTTGCTCCCCCATACTTGCTCAGGCCTTGAAGTTGACTTTTTCAAATAGGAGGGGAGGAAAATTAAGGTCATATTAATTAAATTTGTCAATAAGTTGAAGAAAGCTCGTGTTTGATTACAATAATCCTACGCCGGCCTTCATATTGACTCTAGAGGAAAAAAAAAATAATGCCTGGCAATGTTTCAAACCACGATGCCTAATTTAGAACGATTTCTATTTCAAAAGAGGGTGTAGGAAGTCATCTTTGGCCAACAAGAGACTCAAGGAATACAATAATGTATGCCTATGAAAAATTCACTGCGTTTCTCACCCACCCCAAAGAAAAACATTGCTTTTGACCCGCAGGGAACTCTGTAGGTGAACTGTGGGGTCCCCACATTTGCGGGGGGGGGAAGGGGACCCCGCCTTGAACTTCGAAGTTCTCGCTCCCATAGCTGTTCTCTTTTAGATCTCTCACAAGCGACACCTTTGCAAAAAAAAAAAATAAATAAAAAAGAAAGAAAAAAGAAAGTGGGGTAACCGGGGCTCATTTTGCAGAACCCCTTTGGTATCTGTATGGGCCGGGCAGCCAGCTGTGTCGTACACCCCAGGGAGACCAAGTGCCCGCAGCCCGCCACACCTGGAGGATGGTGGCGCGCGCCCCCGCGTGACGTCACCGCACCTGGCACCAGCTGCCGGAGCCTGGGTGGCGCGCGCGGGGGCCGCAGGGGGCGTGGCCGGGAATCCCAGATCGTTCTCGCGAGATTTCGCCCCAGCCGGGTCCCGACTCTCTTCACACTGGGCCCGTGGCTTGCCACCGCGTTCTCGAGCGTGGCGCGCTCCGCCTCCGAGGGAGCGGGTGCGGGCTGACCGTGCGAGACCCCGCCAAGTGCCTCAGCCAGCTGCGAGCGGAAGCGGCCCGGGAGCGTGGCTGAGTGCGCCCTGTGCTCAGGCGCGGACCCCGTTCTCCACCCCCCCTCCCACCCCCGCCTGCCGGGGCTGCGGCCGAGGCCGGGCGTGAGGAGCGGCCAAGCGCGCCGCGGGCGGATGGAGTCGCTTCCCCGCCGCGCCTGAGCCGGTGCACAGAAGGGGCCGCGGGGCCGCGCTCTCCCCGCCAGAGCCGCAGCATGGGTAAGCACTACCGCGCCGGCCACTGGGCTCCTCGCACGCGGGTCGGCTCCAATCGGGCTCTCCCCTCGTCGGTCCTTGTGCGGGACAGCGGGGCTCGAACCCGTGACCCGTTGCCCTGCGCCCTCTGGGAGCCCCTGACTTCCATGGGGGAGGGCGATCGCGAACTTGAGAAAGTGGCACTTGCAGCTCTGCTACTCGGTGGCTTGGTACAGATTGGTTTAAAAAAGAATGCACTCACACCCCCACATCTACTATGCACGCGCACACACACACACACACACACACACACACACACACACACACACACAGACATTTTGTCATAGAGAATTGGAAGCACAGGAAGAAACTTAATTCTCTTTGCGATCGGCTGGGCTTTTTGGCAGTGATTTGTGACTTCTCTCCCCTTCCTCTTTTCGTGGGTCAGTTTTTTGAAATCGTTTTTCCTGGTATTCGTCGTCTGCCTTGTCAGGTGTGTTGGCACCTAGCAGCGCGGCGAATTTCCTCCTCCTGAGGACTGGGTTAGGGGTTCGGTTATTCTAGGATTCCCAGTTGGAACCTCTGGAGGAGCTGTTTGCTGTTTCCTGTTTGGAGGGAGACTTCCTTCTTGGAGGCGAGCAAAAGTACCGGGGCCACAAGGTTGTTTTTCTGTGCGTTCTTCAGGTTTTCGTTTGGAGTCAGAGAGAGAGAGAGCAAGCGTCGCAGCGGACTTCTTTGAAAAGGAGTTTTGTTCAGTGGTGTAACAGTTCTTTTGATAAGTTGCGTCTGGGCTAGACACGAGCTCCCTCGAATGGTTATAATTTAAAAGTAAAGTAAAAGTATGTTTCTCCCCCGCCCCCCCGCCCCCAGCTTGGTGTTACCACAAGGCAAAAAGTGTAAGACCAGTATTTGGTTTTGTGGTATAAATCAGAAAGACATTATCACGTTCTCACTCCAGAGTCGATGCTGCTTAAAACCATTACTGAAATTAATAATTCAGGAAACTAGCGGATGATTTAGAAGCCCAACAAAAACAGGAGCTCTGCTGATGTGGCACCCCGTGCCCACACTTTGTTTTGTGGGAGACAAATTTAGCTAGTGTTTACAGACACTGGCTATTCTGTTTTCTTAGAGCTTCTAATTTTATTCTCCCTCCGCTTCCCTCCTGCTTTGTGTACCTTTTATACACCAAGTGCTTTTTGACTCAGGAGACAAACATTTGCTGTTAGGGACTTTGAAATGAATTCCTTTCCACTTGATTAGTTGAGTTTACGGGGTAATTGCAGGCTTATTCTAAAGCATCAAAAGCTAGCTTAACTGATTGGGATGAAAAGCTAAAATTAAGTATACAATTCTTATCTGTCTTAAGTCAGGATGCAGAATGTAATTAAACATCTTTTGATGGTCCAGAGTCATCATTTTGTGACTTTGAGTTGCTGTGAGCCCTTTTAACCACCTTGGATCTTGTATACTGTTGGACCAGGTGCTAAACAACAGACAGTTCTTTGCAGTTTGCAGTTATTTTAAGTACCCGTCCTTGGAACTGCTGGTTATCCGATGGGCTTGAAACTATGATTAGTATCGCCTTTCACCTTCCCCGTTCTCTCTCTCTCTCTCTCTTTTAAACCGTGGAGATCATTTAAATTTGTGATTTTTGCATAGGGGAAAATCAGTAGGTCTATACTTGAGTATAAGGTCTTCTCCTTCTCTCTTTCTGTCTCTGTCTCTTCACCTCCTCTCCCTGTCTTTGTCTCTGTCTCTGTCTCTTCTCTTCAGGTTCTTACAGTGTAGTTCTGGATATCCTGGCACACACTCTATAGATCAGGCTAGTTTTGAACTCACAGAGATCCACCTACCTCTGCCTCCCAAATGCTAAGATTAAAGTCACTATACCCAGCTAAGGTGTTTTTGTTTTTGTTTTTGTTTTTCCAGTAGAGTTTTTCTCTATAGCCCTGGCTGTCCTGGAACTCATTGTACTCTCTAGACCAGGCTGGCCTCAAACTCAGAAATCCTGCCTGCTTCTGCCTCCCAAGTGCTGGGATTAAAGGCGTGAGCCACCACTGTCCTGCCCGGGCCCCTGCTAAGGTTTTAAGGAAAGTATGGAAAGTATTTTACATTATAATACCTGTATTTACTGTCCACACGCCGTTTCTTTGATCTATTTTAGAGTTGCCAGAGTATCTTGGGAAAATTGTTTAGCATACTGTCAAGATTTGTGCTTTGAAGGTTATTTTGGGGGCCTGTGAAACATTTGCAGATAAATCTGCTTCTATTAAAAATCTGTTGGTTGTGTATTCATTAAAATCCTCAAATTCAAGTTAAAGAGTTTCCTCTAATATGTAATTTGCAGAGTTTGTTACCTGCCCTCATTTTCTTGCATTTTAAAGATAAGATCTCCTTACTCTGTGGTCCAGACTGGCTTTGAACTCAAAGTGATCTTCCTGCCTCAGCCTCTTGGCTGCTGGGATTGTAGGCCTTACTGTCCCTTCCACCCAGTAGTCTTTAGTTCTTACAATTCAGGATGCAGCTTGAGAGAGCTGAGCTCTTAAGAGCTCTCTCTCTGCTTTCTAATTTGGTTCTCATTCATATTGGGTGGCTTACCAAGGGATCTGATACCCTCATCTGGTTTATGAGGGCACCCCTCCACATGGCCTACACACACACACACACACACACACACACTCTCTGTAAGATTTAAAAAAAAATAATGCAGCCTAAAATACTCATGTTTTATCTAATTTGTCACTAAATAAAAATAAATCTTTTTTTGTTTGTTTGTTTTGTTTTGAGATGATCGTGGATTCTTATGAGGTGATAGTTTCTACACTTTAAGAGACACAGCTGGCTAGTTAAGAGTTTCTGAAGCCGAGACCTGCATTACTTTGGGAGTAGAAGCAGGAATTGAAGAATTCAAGGCCAGCTTTGTTCGCACAGTACACTCAAGGCCTTCCTAGGCTGCATGAAACTGTCTGAAAAAGGAAAAGGGCTCTGGACAGGGACTTCCTGAGGCCTTGCCTACAAGCTTTGCAACTTGGGAAGTTAATTAGCCTCTGTGCTTCAGTTTATTGGTCTGTAAATTGGTGAGGAGTGCCAGTCTCGGGTTATTAGGTGAATGAATGACCTAACAATGCTTAGAATATTGCTGGTGGAACTTGTGCAATTCTACTGATTTGTATGTGAATTTTTATCTTTGCTGAAAGCATAATACTGTCTTCGAGGACCAGTAAGATGATTTTGTGTTAATATATAAATTGAATTCTGTATGGTACAGCTTGACAAAAATTGTATACATTGTTTTCCAATATTAGATAGATTGTGAGAAACTTATTCATTTGAAATGTTTAAATGCTTTGGAAAAACTTAAGGATTAATACTACTAGAGACATTTTTTTTTAAAGATTTATTTATTATTATATGTAAGTACACTGTAGCTGACTTCAGACACACCAGAAGAGGGCATCAGATCTCATTATGGGTGATTGTGAGCCACCATGTGGTTGCTGGGATTTGAACTCAGGACCTCTGGAAGAGCAGTCAGTGCTCTTACCCGCTGAGCCATCTCACTAGCCCCGAGACATTTATTTAAGTTTTATGGTACATTAATGTTCTTAGTTTCTGCATTAAATGTAGGAGGAGATGCCATTCAAAACATTTTGAAGGAATTAGCCAGGATATTTGGGAATGAAGAAAGGCAATGCTTTTTTTAGATTTATTTATGTATTTGATGCATTTGGGTGTATTGTCTGCATTTATGCCTACATAACAGGAGAGGACATCAGATCCCATGTCGCTACAGTTATGGGCAACAGTTAGAGCAGCCAGTGCTCTGCTCTTAACCACTACATCATCTTTCCAGTCCTGAATACTTCTTTCTCAAAAATACATATATACATTTTTGGAGTGAAGTAAGATAAAATTATTTATATCTATATCTATATCTATATCTATCTATCTATATATATGGTAAACAGATACTTAGAACTAAGTCTCTTTTAATTTTAGATAAATTTTTTTCTATTTGAAAGTTTGTTTTACTGTCATCTGTCTGCAACCATCAAATTTATACCCATGAAAATAGTTGAGCCTTTTTTTTTTTTTTGTTTTGTTTTGTTTTTGTTTTTGTTTTTTGAGACAGGGTTTCTCTGTATAGCCCTGGCTGTCCTGGAACTCACTTTGTAGACCAGGCTGCCCTCAAACTCAGAAATCCGCCTGCCTCTGCCTCCCGAGTGCTGGGATTAAAGGCGTGCGCCACCACGCCCTGCCTTTGAGCCTTTTATTGTACCTTTGTGCATGTGTGGAGGCTAGAAGATTGTGTTCGTTGCCTCTTAAACCATTTTACCAATTCCTCTGAAGCAGGGTCTTTCTCTGAACCCTGGGGCTCATGTTTTCTTGGCTAGGATTAAAGACAGTAAGCCTCAGGAATTCTCTTTATCTCTGTTTCCTTGGAAGTAATGGGTTTAAGGTGGCTTCAGTTTGCTGCAGGTGTGATAGATAGTATTTGAACTTCAGGCCTTGTGACTGAGAAGCAAGGGCTCTTAACTGCTGAGCTCTCGCTCCAGCCCCCTGTGTACCGGCAGATGTCTTATCTTTACACACTCATCATTGCAGAGTTAAGGATTCAGAGATGGTGATAGGCACATGTTCTATCACCTACTTGGGAGTGGATGTAGTAGGTGATCTTCCAGGGAAGATTCTGCTAAATAGCAGGACTGTTTCAGAAATTCATGATTGGGAGAAGTACAGGACTTTGTTTTTCCAGAAAAACTTGAGGGTTTTAGGGTAGCAGCAAACATGTACTTTACCTTGTTCAAGGTAGCTGGATGGATCCTCCGTGAGACAATTGATGTTGTTTCACGGCATCAAAATTAAATATAAATGCCTGCAAAAGAATAAAAGTTGTCTTGAAAGTGTTTTATTTATGTGCGTGTATAAAACACACCATTCTCTCTCTCTCTCTCTCTCTCTCTCTCTCTCTCTCTCTCTCTCTCTCTCTATCTGAGACCAAGTTTCCTCTCTGTTGCACTTGGTGGCCTAGAAGTCACTGTTTAGACCAGGCTTGCATGGAAATCACTGTGATCCTCCTGCCTCAGCATCCTGAGTTGTTGGGATTATAGGAGGGTGCCACCTTGCTTGGCTTAAGCTATTTTAATAAAGATTTGCTGTTGTCTTAGATGATACGTGTACTTCTATGGTGAGTGATTTCCTTATTTTACTTTGTAAATAACACTCATTTGTCCTGATAATATTTTTAAGTAGATACCTTGAGATTTACCAGCAGTTTCCGAACACAAAGAAAAGTTTTCTTTCAAAGATTGAACACAACAGTCTTGTTCTTCTTAATCAGAATATATTGTTTTAATGTTCAAATTAAAAAAAACCTTAAAGTTTGGACTCCTTTAATTCTGTAAAATTGCTCTCATATCTGCTGTAAAGATTCAACTCAGTTAAATAGCAGTCAGTCAGGCGGGAAGTCTTCCTAGGGGAGGTAGGGGGGCAGAACATAAGTTTGAGAAATCTAGATGGAGGTTCATATGTGCCTACAGTCAGCATGTGAACCATTTATGTGTAGCAAAATGTAGTGTGTACAGACTGATGGAGCAGGTCAGATTGGTGTGTGGTAAGGTGGTGCTTGGTGGCTGCTACTAGGTAGAAGCTGAGATTGGCATTCAGGGAGGAAATGAGAGGAAATGGGGTTTGGCAGAAGGCCTCAAAGACCTAGCCACAGGGAAATGGAGTAAGGCAAAGTCCAGCATTCATCTGAGAGAAATACAGGGTAGGTGTTCCCCTCCCCTCCCCTCCCCTCCCCTCCCCTCCCCTCCCCTCCCCTCCCCTCCTCCCTGCCTAAAAGGATCCTGATTATTTACTGAGATTGTTTTAGATGAGCCCAGACGTATCTCTGACAAGATGTTTTAACTCCACAGCTATGCATCTTAGACTGCATGTGTCTTGAGATTATATTAGTAGTCAACTTGTTTAAATATGTGCCTATAGTGATCATGAATAGCTTTTGGGTTTTAATGTGATCCTCCGCTTATCAAAATGAGAGTATTCCTTGATTACAGTCTAGCATCCTCTTACTTGGTGTTAGTGATTTGACAGACTTGCTTTCTGCCCCCCCCCCCCCTTGGAGACTGGGTCCTATTATGTTCCCTTGGATGACCTCAAACTTCTGGACTTTAGCTGTCTAAATGTGCCAGACACCATATCGGATGTTTTTTAGGTTATTTAAGATGATTCAGTGTCCAGGTAACTTGTGTTCCAAGGGAGTGACTGTGGAGTAATTTAATCACTAGGCATTTTAAGTAGAAATATATTCTGAAGTTTCACTGAAGTAACACAGTTACCACTAACTTACACAAAAGGTGTGGGGGATGGAAATGTCCTCAGTGCTAAGGTACTGACCTAGCTTTGGATTCCTTATGCCCACCCCAAGAAGAAAGGTATTAATACAAGGTCATATCAAGGAAAAGAGCTGCTCTGAGAGATTAGTTAAGAAGTATTGTTTTCTTTTTTGAAAATGATCTTATAAACCCTGGATTCTGATATGAATGTTCCTTTGTCTTCCTGTTGTTCTGATGTTATAAACCTGTGTGGCTTATTAGTGTTGTACTAGAAATACAAAGTAACAATAGGAATGAAACCACATGGGAGTATATTTGAAACCCAAGCCATTTAAGGAGGGATGTGTTCTAGTGTCAGAAATGTTAAAATGTAATGAGAAACATAAAGACTATAATAAAAGCTTCCAGTTTTGGAAGGAAGTAGGATTTATTCATCTCATTAGTTTGATCAGTGATTAAGTACTTGGCAGATGTGATTGTTTTCTTTTGCTGTGTAAAAATACCTGAGAGAATCAAAAGGAGGAAAAGTTTATTTTAGCTTACAATACAAAATTTCAGTTTATGGTTTATAGTCTCTTAATTTTTGTTTTTGGACTGGTAGCATCATTACGAGAGCATGTAGTTCAGGAAGTCTGTTGTCTTGATGACTGTGCTTATTATTATTATTATTGTCAAGTTGATAAAAGCTAGGCTCATCTGGGAAGAGGAAACTTCAATCGAGAAAATGCCTTCATCAGATTGCCTACAGGCAAGCTGATAGTGCATTTTCTTGATTGATTAATATGAGAGGACTTAGCCCACTGAGGGCAGTGCTACCCCTTGACAGGTGGTTCTCTGTTGTGTAGAAAAATAAGCCAAGCAAGACTGTATAAATGTGCTGGAGAGATGGCTTAAGGGTTAAAAGCACTGGCTGCTCTTGCAGAGGTCCCGAGTTCAATTCCCAGCAACCACATGGTGGCTCACAACCATCTGTAATGGGATCTGATGCCCTCTTCTGGTGTGCCTGAAGACAGCTACAGTGTACTCATATACATAAAATAAATAAATAATTCTTTAAAAAAAAAAAAAAAGACTGTATAAGCAATGTCTTTCCATGGCCTCTGCTTCAATTTCTGTCTCTAGGTTCCTGCCTTGAATTCCTGTCCCGACTTTCTTTCATGGTGGGCTAGGGTCAGTTAGAGTGAGCCAAACCCATTTTGATGGGGACTTTTATCACAACACTAGAAACCTAAGACTATATTAGTTGGAAATCATAAAAGAGAGACACAGAAATTGTGGTCCTAAAGGACATTATTTAATGACTTAGTTTCCAGTGTGTTCTACGTCCTGAAGTTTTTACCACCTAATAGGGCCATCATGGGTGACTAGGCCTTTGGGGCATTCATGATCCAGACTATATCAGCAGTAACCAAGATTCTTGTTTAATTTTCTCTGGCACCAAGTCAAAACAATTCTTTGAGCCGGACGTGGTGGTACATGCCTTTAATCCCAGCACTTGGGAAGCAGAGGCAGATGGATTTCTGAGTTCGAGGCCAGCCTGGTCTACAGAGTTCCAGGACAGCCAGGGCTACACAGAGAAACCCTGTCTTGAAAAATCAAAAAACAAAAATTAAGAAACAAAAAACCAATTCTTTGGGCCAGGTGTGGTGGAACATGTTTGTAATCCTAGGTTTTGGGATGCAGAGTCAGGTGGAGCTCTGAGCTGGAAGCCAGCCTTGTCTACGAGAGAATTTTCGGGACTATGAGAGAATTTTTGGGACTATGTGAGACCTGTTTCAGAACAAATAGCCACCCTTCCAAAACATGACAAACAGTTCTTTGGTATATATACAACTTTATCCTCTTACTAACGGGAAAAGCAAATTTATCAGCTAATAAGATAAACAATTTTTATGTTTTATGTGTATGAGTGTTTGCCTACATGTCTATGTACCTTGTGTGTGCTTAGTGCCTAAGGAGGCCACAAGGGGATGTCAAATCCCTTGAACTAGAGTTGAAAACAGTTAAGCCAACATGTGGTTGCTGAGAATTGAACCTAGGCCCCCTGGAAGAGCAGCAAGTGCTCCTAATTGCTGAACCATTTCTATAGCTCCCATAAACATTAAGTCTTGACAGAATTTTTAATACTACATGTTGCAGAATGTTGGGTTTCAGACCTTGGACAAGCTGCTGAGGTGTCTGTTTAACATATAAAAGCAGATTTAGCCTCCAAGTTCTCCCAGCATCCCTTAGGCCCTTCCCACAAGGTATGGCTGGCATACCCTGCTCTTTACCTGCTTCTCCTCCTCAGGCTCTTCTCTATATTATCCAGACATTTTGGTTTAGGTCTCTCCCAACCCCCTTTCCTTGGGACCAGTGAACACCACCCCACCTCACCTGTCAGAGCTGCCTCCAATAAACCTATCTGTTTTTGCTTTTAATTTGACCTGCATTAGCTTTCGTCATTAGAGGAGAAAGCCTCTTTACAACATCTTCAGACTTTTACAGTTGATTGAAAGGTTTTTTTGATTTAAACATAAATCAGTTCTTGCTGTATTGCTATAACTCTGGTTTGCCTGGGATTTGTGTTGTAGATTGGGTGGACTTTGAATTTTTAACAGTTATCAGTGTTGGAATTACTGTTGTGTGCCCCTATGCCTGGCTGATACTTGATCAGTATCAATTGTCAGTGCTGAGAAGGTCACTTCATGTGGATATGTAGTATAAAATGGCAGCAATGAGAGCCATGACAGAAATTGTTGGAAATTCTATCCTAATCCAAAATAAAATGCTTTTTTTTCTTTTTCTTTCTCTTTCTTTTTCTTTTTTTCTTTTCTTTTCTTTCTTTTTTTTTTTTTTTTTTTTCTTTTTTAAAAGACAGGGTTTCCCTGTGTTAACAGTCCTGCTGTCCTGGAACTTACTATGTAGACCAGAACTCATAGAGATCTGCCTACTTCTGACTCCTGCGCCCTGGGGTTAAAGGTGTGCATCACCATGCCTGGCTTTATGGGTGTTTTTGTTTTTAAAATGAACTGTAAGTTTAAAGAGTTTAAAGAGTACTTTTTCAAGTCAAACATTTCAATCCAATTCAATCCAGTGGTATACTAATTTGATACTCATGCACTGAGCGGTAGTAGGAAAACAGTCACTTGTTTTCTGTAACTACACTGTCATGTTTCTATAAGAGACAAAAACCATGTATAATAAACACCGCAGTGTACTGCACATGTGGTCTTGAACCTGAGTGTTCAGTGCTGATTGGAATTGCTTGGTGTAGGGGCATTTGTAGTGCAAAGTGAGCACATTATGTGTTCAGAATGAGGTGTATTGAATACGAGCCTTATAGCAGTGAGTGTCACTAGAAATATCTTTTTTCATCTATATTCATTTTATGGTTGATTTTTGAATTAATATTTGGTCATTATGTGTTCAGAGACCTCTCACTATTGCCAGATGTTTTTTGGTGAACACATTCAATTATAAGAGCCTGTGAGGTTGTGATTCACAGTTTAAGAAGCTTGATACTAGAATATTTAAAGCTGGGGATGGAGAGATGGCTTAGTGGTTAAGAGGACCAACTGCTCTTCCGAAGGCCCTGAATTCAAATCCTAGCAACCACATGGTGGCTCACAACCATCCATAATGTAATGAGATCTGACGCCCTCTTCTGGTGCATCTGAAGACAGCTACAGTGTACTTACATATAATAAATAAATCTTTTTTTAAAAAAAAGAATATTTAAAGCTTTTTAAACAACACTTAGATTGCTATTGTATTAGTCAGGGTTCTCTAGAGTTGCAGACTTAGATGGATAGTCTCTATATAGTAAGGGTCTGTAGTGCAACTCCCCAACAATGGTCAGCTGTGTTTGGGAAGGATTTAGTAGTTGCTCAGTCCCACAGGATTAGTAGATTCCAACAGATGTGCTGGCAAACAGGCAAAGAAGAGCGTATATTCCTTCTTCCAATGTCCTTATGTAGGTCTCCAGCAGAAAGTGTAGCCCAGATTAAAGATGTTTACCACCACTCCTGGATCTGGGACTTGTTTTGTCCCAGAATGACTTTGAATTTAGAGATCTCCTTGTCTTAGTCTCCTGGGATTAATAGCCACTATGCCTCAAGATACCCATGCCAAGATCCAGGTCAGAAACGTCTCCCAGCCTCAAGATCTGGATCACAGGTGAGCCTTCCAATTCTGGATTGTAGTTCATTCCAGATACAGTTAAGTTGACAATTGAGAATAGCCATTACAATCCACCCCACTTCTGGTACCAACTTCTATCTTAGGATTTTATTGCTGTAAACAGACACCATGTCTTATAATGACATTATTTAATTGGGGCTGGCTTACAGGTTCAGAGAGGTCTATTATCCTCAAGGCAGGAACATGACAGCATCCAGGCAGGCATGGTACAGGAGAAGCTGAGAGTTCTACATCTTCATCTGAAGGCTGCTAGCAGAATACTGACTTTCAGGCAGCTAGCATGAAGATTTTAAAGCCCATACCCGCAGTGACACACCTATTCCAACAAGGCCACACCTCCAAGTAGTGTCACTTCCTAGGCTAAGCATATTCAAACCTTGACAGCTATTTATAATTGTGGTTTGGCTTCAATGGTACAGTAATACTGCATTTAGTAATACTTTAGTGTATATTTTTTCTTCTACCCTCCCCAGGCTTGTCCCAGAACCGGCTCTATAGCATATCCCAGGCTGGACTTAACACATGATGTTTCTGTCTCTGCCTCTCAAATACTGGGATTATCATGTGCACCACTATCTGGGCAGGAAGCCTTATCTGTCTGTCTGTGTCCACCCACCCACCCATCCATCCATCCACCCATCCACCCGTCCATCTAGTCATCTATCTATATCATAAATCACCTGTCATCTGTTTTTGAGGAAGGGTCTCACTAAGTAGCCTTGGCTGGCCTGGAATTGCTATGTTGATCAGGCTTGTTTCAAAGACACAGAGATCACCCCTGTGGAGATCAGCCCTAGTGCTGAGATTTCAAGCTGGGTGTTATTACGCCTCGCCTCCCAAGAAGCTACATTTAAAGAGCACCAGAGAGTAGACATGGTAGTATGCTCTTACAGTCCCAGCATTCAGGAGCTCAAGGTAGGAAGATTGTGAGTTTGAGTTTAGCTCAGTCACATCACAAATTCCAGGCTAGACCTCTCTCAAAAGAAAGAAATGATGACCTAAGAGTCATAGTTCAGTAACAACTGAATGATGCTGGTTCCTTTCTTATAAGGAAGTAATTGAGTTATAGGAACATAAGAACATTTAAAAAATGTCTTTTGTTTGTGTATTCTGTGTGTGAGCATGAGTACATATGTGTCGTGGTACATGTGTCATCAGTTCACAAGATATATGAGACCCATGGTTACCAGGTTTTTTAGGCAAGTGCTTTTTTTTTAAAGTCTAGTGAGCCATTTGGCAGGCCCAGGTCCATCAGCTTTAAGTATGCAAAATATTTTGTGGACCTTTGTGATAGAATTGTTTTGAGAAAAGGACCTTGTCTTTATGATATATATGTGTTTTTTGAGACATATTTTTACATGGTTGCTTAGGCTGGCTTAGAACTAACTGTAGTTCAGACTGGCCTCCACTCAGCCTTCCAGGTGCTGAGAGTATAGATGTGACCCATTCCCGTACTACTTTTGTCATGGAAGTTTTTAGTGAGGCTTGTGATCTGATAAGAGTTTTTTTTTTTTTTTTTGTTTTGTTTTTGTTTTTTTTTTTTAACAAGGCGCTAGTTCGTTTTTAGCTACTCATATTATACTATTTTTGCCTCAGAGTAATAATAACTAATCCCAACAGCAAATGCTTTGGTTAAATTCATCAAATGTGATTTGAAAACTTTATGTATATTATTGCAAACAGAAGTGCTCAAAAATGGTGAATTAAGGGCTGAAGGATGTAGCTCAATAGCTAGATGGCTCCAACCCTTTCTACTGCCTAAGCAAGACTGCTGTTGAGTGCCTGTCTGTAATTCCAGTCCTCAGGAGAAGAAGGCAGGAAGATCAGGAATTCAAGGTCATTTTGGCCTATATAGGACAGTGGGGACAAAATGCTTGTACCCTAGACACTCAGAGGGAAGATTGTAGTGTGTTGTAATTGATGTTAACACTTAGTTATTATTTATTAGGTATTTCTGTTTCAGGTACACTTTAAAGGTCTTTTCTAAATACTGCTTAATTCTCACAAGTCTTCATTTTTGAGTACTGTTATTAATCTTTGAAAAGTTTTTTTTGACATTTATTTTGTATATGTACATTTGTGTGGGAATGTGCTTGTGCCATAGTAGGACAACTTCCTGAGTTGATTCTTCCTGAGTTGATTCTTTTTTTTTTTTGGTCTTTTGAGACAGGGTTTCTCTGTGTAGCCCTGGCTGTCCTGGAACTCACATTGTAGACCAGGCTGGCCTCGAACTCAGAAATCCGCCTGCCTCTGCCTTCCAAGTGCTAGGATTAAAGGTGTGTGCCACCACTGCCTGGCCTGAGTTGATTCTTTCTTCCACTTTACACCTTATGGGTCCTAGGGATTGAATTCAGGTCATCAGACTTGGTGACAGGCACTAGTACCCACTGAGCTGTTCTGCTGGCCTCTGTTGTCACTCTTAGAGTTAGAGAAACAACACTGTGGCAACTAATTCAAGGCCAGGGCTTGGATCTAGGCTGGCGGGTTCACTGTTTGAATACTCTGTGCTATAGAGTAGAACAGCCCATTCTTTCATTGAGAGCTCTTTGGGTTACAGCTTACAGACATTCTTGATTTTATCCTGCCCTGTCTTTTCTTACATCTATTGTGTCATTCTGATTGTAACGAGTTTTGGGATCTGCTATTATTTTCTTCCCTTCTTTCTTGGTGCTAAGGATTAAACCCCAGGCCCTTAGCCACTGAATTATATCCCCAGCCTACTTAATCTTTTTGACTCATCCGAGCAGTATTAGAAAGTATAAGCTCAAGGAGTGTAGAGAGCTTTATTTTTTCTTAAATGTATCCCAGACACTTAGACCAAGTGTTTTAAAGGATAACTAGGTAAATATTTACTGAATGAAGATTGAAGATGATTATACCTGTTTTATTATATATGAAAACTAAGTTGACTGGAAATCAAAGTTAGCACATTTGAAATGCGACCTGAATATTCTGAGCAGTGCATTTCAGTTCAGTGCTTTGTGTGGTGTGCTCCATGTAGCTATTGCTTTGTATTATATGTCAGGCATTATAAAACATGCTTCCTTGCTATTTGACTCTAAGAATTTAGTTTCTTGGAATGCCAGGGCCAGGAAGCAGAAGTGGGTGGGTTGGTGAGCAGGGGGAGCGGGGGTGGGGGGTGGGGGGGAAGGGAGTTTTTGGAAGGGATAACATTTGAAATTTAAATAAAATATCTAATTAAAAAAAAGAGGGCCGGAGAGATGGCTCAGCGGTTAAGAGCACTGACTGCTCAAAGGTCCTGAGTTCAAATTCTAGCAACCACATGGTGGCTCACAACCATCTGTAATGAGATCTGACTCCCTCTTCTGGAGTGTCAGAAGACAGCTACAGTGTACTTACATATAATAAATCTTAAAAAAAAAGAATTTAGTTTCTTTTTAAATAAGTGTATTTTTGGGATGCCTAGAAATATGAAGAGATTCAAATGATTGTTTCAGAAATTTTCATGAGAGCCGGGCGTGGTGGTGCACACCTTTAATTCCAGTGCTCGGGAGGCGGAGGCAGAGGCAGGCGGATTTCTGAGTTCGAGGCCAGCCTGGTCTACAAAGTGAGTTCTAGGACAGCCAGGGCTATACAGAGAAACCCTGTCTTGAAAAACCAAAAAACAAACAAACAAACAAAACCAGAAATTTTCATGATCCATACATCTGCTGTTATAGTTTTTAATGTCCACAGGAGTAGTATGGCAAAATTATTAACGATCCTTAATCTCTAGAAGTATAGAGACTGTTGCTTATCCCAGGATGCGGGGGAGTTAGGCTCAGACTCCACTGGTCTGATTTGAAGCATGTCTTCTTAAAATTTTCTTAGAACATTTTAGGAAAGGGAGAAAATGCTGAGTTAAGCAAACAAAATAATAAGATTAAAACTACTACCGTATTATATGAAAATAAAGAAACAGGTAGGTATAATGAATGGTGTTCTGAATACTGTGAATCTCAGCTACTCTGAAAGTCTGGGAGAGCTGCCTGAGCAACTGAATAAGTCCTCGTCTCAAAACAGAATTAATTCAAGGAGACTTAACTCCTACAAGTTGTGCATTGATATTATAAGTCATTGTCCAAGGATTTAAGAAACTCCTTTCTTTTATGAAACTTTAAATATACTGTATTCCACATTGCTTCTGTCCTAATCAGTGTTCTGTTGCTGTGAAGAAATGCCATGACCATGATAAGTCTTATAAAAGAAAGCATTTAACTGGGGCTCACTTAGAGTTTCAGAGGTCAGTCACAGTGGTGAGCATGGCAGCTCAAAGGCAGACATGGTGCTGGATAAGTTGACAATTCTACACCTGGATCCACAGGCAGCAGGAAGAGAGACTCACTGGACCTGGATTGGGCTTTTGAAATTTTAGCTCACCTTTAGTGACACTCTCTCCAAGCAGGCCACCCCCACCCCAACAAGGCAACATCTCCTAACCCTTCTAAGTAGTGGCACTCCCTGATGATCTAACCATTCAAATCTATAAGCCTATGGGGACCATTCTTATTCAAACCAATATAGTTTCTTTATATATTCATTAGGTTTTCATCTTTTTTCTCAGTTCTTACAACTTTGAACATTTAAATTGTATGTTTTGGTCTGATTTGAAAGAAGATTGATACTCTTATTCCTAGTATTTTCTTGAAGTTAAGACTAGAATTTAAATAGAGGAATTAAAAGCTAGATGTGGTATCCATAATCCTAAATCCCAGTACTGGAGAGGTTGAGGCAAGATTTCTGTGAATTTGAAGTCCAACATAGGTTACAGACCAAGACCCTGTGTATATGGGAATTCTGTGGGGGGTAGAGGTAGGGTGGTGATAGTAGAAGAAATGATCAAAAGAAGACAAACAACAAGGGATGCAGGAAATAACTGAATATTCTAAGTTACTTCTCCTAGTATAGGTTTTGTGTGTTATTTTGGGAGAAGGAAATGATTATATGACTCTGACAATTTCTTTGCTTAGACTCTTAACAAGAAATATTAAGTTTTTGGGTTCTTTTGTGGGTATATCATCAGTTGATCTGTAACATTAGAAAGAATAGAATACTATGGAAAATTCCTGGTGGATTTTCCTTCTGATAGCTGTGATCTGAGTATATATACTGTGTACATCTTTGCATACTACTTGAGACAGGAGGAGGAAGGTTTGAGTATGGGCTGTCCCGGGGGCTTTTGTTTTGTTGCTTGATCTGAGCTGGTGGAGCTTGTTGAAACTCTAGGAGGTGGGGCTTGCTTGGAGGAAGTAGGTCACTGGGGTAGGTTCTTGAGTATCTTGTGTGGTGTTCCTGGTGTGTACCTATCTGTGTCCATAGGTGTCACATGTCCCATGTGATCTGCCCTTGTCATGTCTTCTTTACAGTTGCTAACTGAATCTTCTGAAATGGTGCAATTTTTTAAATTCTAGGTTGCTTTCTGAAGGTGTTTAGTAGTAAAAGTAACTAGTACACAGTAGGTGTCCCCTCTTCTCCAACCCCCAAGGCTTTTTATCCGTGTAACACTCCTGGCTGTCCTGGAACTCTCTTTGTAGACCTCTCAGAGATTCACCTACCTCTGCCTCCTGAGTGCTGGGATTAAAGGCCTGTGCCACCATGCCCTGCCTCAGGGATAAGTTTTATGTGCAGTTATTTTCTGTCTTAAGAATGATTAGAGCTGGGGATGCAGCTTAATTGATAGAGTGCTTGCCTGTTATGAAAACCCTGGGTTCAGTCCATAGTACTAGATAAACCTTTAGGATATGAGAGTTCACACCCACAATCCCAACACATGTTTTCTGCTTGGAACCCCAATATTTGTGTTGTAGAGTTAGGGGGATCTTGACTCTAAATAAATAAATTCATAACTAGAAGGTAGGCGTAGTGGGTCATGCTTTTAATCCCAGTATCAGGATTGCTAGAAGTTTGAGGACAGTCAGGGTTACATAGTTTCAGGACAGTCTGAGGTGCAGTGTATGATCCTGTTTCAAATCTGTATTTAGCAATTGATAACTTATAAAGGACCTTTAGGGATCTAAATAATGGATCCAATATTTTCACATGGATCTATTATCTAACTTCATAGAATTTAATTAAATACAGTAACATTAAGCCATACTAATCATTTTTGTGTTTTATAATGTTGTTAAAGGAGAAATATTTAGGACAAGAAATAGCACATAGTCTTTAGTTTGAGCTTGTGTTTTACCTGTTTGGACTTGTAAACTTTCATGATTGCTCAATGCTGTAGTTCCAAAGGATTCAGATTCCTAAAGTGTTTTATCTCCCTGCTTGTCTTTAAGTTCTCTAAGTACTCAAATAGAATTTGCATCTTTTGATTCTTTTAGTTTTAGTGCACTGTTATCAAAGTAACGGAGGATAGCATTCTATGACCATAACATTAAATCTAGTCTTTCATTGGAGCCATGCCTTAAGATGGAATCTACATTTTTCCGCTCTTTCAACTGCAGCTCATTGTATTTTTGTCCTTTGTGGGGAGTGATGAGATATGAGGTGGGATATCCTATAATCTCTTTTTCTATATTATATTCATTTAGAGCGAGAGATGGTGGGGGAATGAGTATGTGTGTAAATTTGTAGACTGTGGGTCCTAGGGATTGAACTCAGGTCATCAGATTGGGTGGCAAGTGCAGCTCTCTGAGCACTCTCTTAACAATGGTGCCAAGTGCTCTTAACCACAGCCATCTCTCTAGCCCTATGTTCATTCTTTCTTCCTGCAATGTTGGCATTATTTTCTTAGATTTTTCTGTCATTGCTACATTCTTTTTTTTTTAAGACTTATTTATTAATTATATGTAAGTAAACTGTAGCTGTCTTTAGACACTCCAGAAGAAGGCATCAGATCTCATTATGAATGGTTGTGAGCCACCGTGTGGTTGCTGGGATTTGAACTCAGGACCTTGGGAAGAGCAGTCAGTGTTCTTACCCGCTGAGCCATCTCTCCAGCCCCATTACTACATTCTTCCTCTTCTTCCTTCTCCTCCTCCCCACCCTTCTTCTTTCTTCTCTGTTTTTGTCTTTTTGTTTGTTTGTTTTTTGAGACAGGGTTTCTCTGTGTAGGCCTGGCTGTCCTGGAACTCACTTTGTAGACCAGGCTGGCCTTAAATTCATATATCTGTCTGCCTCTACCTGCTGAGTGTGCGCCACTACCAACTGACTGCTACATCCATGGTTATACAAGCCTAATGTTAGTTGGTGATTTTACTTTCCTTAACCTCTTGTTTTTGTTACTGGTGTTGTTACTTTAATCTCAGTCTCTGTCTCCCTTTCTATAGATACACTTTATTTTTCTGACTTCCCCTATAATCCTTGTTTAGTATAGTATTTTTTAAAGATTTATTTATTTTATGTATATGATATGAGTACACTGTAGCTATACTGATGATTGTGAGCCATCACGTGGCTGTTAGGAATTTGAATTCAGGACCTCTGCTTGCAACGGTCAGCCCCACTCACTCCAGTCCTGCTTACTTTGGCCTAAAGATTTATTTATTTATTATTATTATTTGGTTTTTCGAGACAGGGTTTCTCTGTATAGCCCTGGCTGTCCTGGAACTCACTTTGTAGACCAGGCTGGCCTCGAACTCAGAAATCCGCCTGCCTCTGTCTCCCGAGTGCTGGGATTAAAGGCATGCACCACCACGTCCGGCAATTCATTTATTATTATATGTAAGCACACTGCAGCTGTCTTCAGACACACCAGAAGAGGGCGTCAGATCTCATTATGGATGGTTGTGAGCCACCATGTGGTTGCTGGGATTTGAACTCAGTACCTTCAGAAGAGCAATCAGTGCTCTTAACCTCTGAGCCATCTCTCCAGTTCCCCCTTGTTTAGTATAGTATTTTTATTCTTGGGAGAATTTGTTATAATGCACTTTGATCCTTTTGTCCTACTCAGTAAATTCTTTCTAGATCCTCTCCCTGCAGTGTGGCTTAAAAAACCCACTGACTCCAAGTTGGGATGCTTCTTTATTTGTGGGTGTGGGGCCATCCACAAGCCACACCTTCAAATCCTGACCCATCCTCCTCCAGAGGCCATCAGCTGACAATAGCGCCTCAGTAAGGGTAGGTGCTTTTTCTGTATTCTCAATTCTCTTTTACTGTGTTTTACTTATTTGATGTGTGTGTGTGTGTGTGTGTGTGTGTGTGTGTGTGTGAGAAATCACTTTCGCTTTCTTTTCACATCCCTGACACTTTCCATGATTAGCTTTTTTCTTGTGCTCTTACAGAAAATCAAGTTTTGTTTAGAAATGTCAAACTTCCATGTTGTGTTCTATGTTTGCAAGAGCTCCACTCAGCGTCTGCCACAGGACCTGAGCGCCAAGCTGTGAAGTAGCAATGAAAATAATGTTATGGTTGGGGATCACCACAACATGAGAACTGTATTGAAAGGTGACAGGGATAGGAAGGTTGAGAACTGCTGCTCTAAACAGCATTAACTAGGCTACAGTGATTGGTGATTGGCTAGAGTTGTTTCCAGACCTTTCCCAAACTGAGTGGAGGGCCTCAGAGACACAGCTCTTCACTGTGATACCCTTGGGCTGTAAATTGTCCAGTGTGGAACTCTTTTGAGTTCCAATTTTTATTTGATGTCAAGTGGTAATGTTACTGTATTTTCAGTTAGCTGTTTTTGTTTGCCTGGTTTTTGGTTTTTTAAAGACACATACTGTGTGTGTAATTTAGGCATTTCTGGAAGTTACTCCATTGCTTCTCTGCTGTTTTTCCTGGGTGGGAGGAGGGACAGAGGGTTTCTTTCTCTGTAGCTGGGTGGCCTAGAACTTACTATGTAGATGAGGCTGGTTTGGAACTTCTGAGATGCCGTCTCTGGGTCCAGAATGCTGGAATTATAGGCTGCCATTACTACTGTACATTTTTTTTTGTAAGTGATTTTACAACTACAAAGTTGCCTTTTCAGGGAAAATTGTTCAAATTAGTGTTAATTCAATTTTGGTCAAGGTCTTTGATACTTTGTTTTTAAAAACAGAATATAGGTTGACTGTTTCTTATCTGAAATGCTAGGGACCAGAAGTGTTTCAGATTTTGGAGGTTTTTATAGCTTGCAATTTGCATAGGCTTTACTGATTGAACATTCCTATTCCATCTAAATTTGAAGTGTTGAAAAATGTGAAAAACTTTTTGCCAATTCTCAAAATGTTAGCTTTGGACAGCATTTTGGTCATTGTGTGTCTTTGTCTATGTGTGTGTGTGTGTGTGTATGTTTGCACACTGCATGTGTTGAGGCTAAAAGTTGGGTGTCTTTCTCAGTTCTTTACCTTATTTTATTTTTTTACAGTCTCTGGTTTTAGAGCTTTATTGTAGAAAGGCAGGGAGAAAGAGAAGGTAGAAAGTGGGAAGTGGTCCATGGCCATGTGTGTGTGTGTGTGTGTGTGTGTGTGTGTGTGTGTGTGTACATGTGGGGGAGGGCAGGGGAGGATGTTAGGCATCCTGTCACTCTCTGCCTTATTCTTGAGGCAAGAACTTTCAATGCCGCCTTTTTTCTTTTTTTTTCTGTTTCCTTTCCCTCCCTCCCTCCCTCCCTCCCTCCCTCCCTCCCTCCCTCCCTCCCTCCCTCCCTCCCTCCCTCCCTCCCTCTTTCTTTCTTTCTTTCTTTCTTTCTTTCTTTCTTTCTTTCTTTCTTTCTTTCTTTCTTTCTTTCTTCTCTTTGTGTGTGTGGTATCTGGGGATCCTAAGCAAGTATTCTCACTGATGGAACATCTCGGCAGGCCTAAAGTTTATCTTAATTTTATTTTTTTAGTTTTGAAGTAATCGGTTTTAGAAGTGATTTAATCCTATACACCTTTCGCTTGAATATATCAGTGAAACTTTCCCATAAACCAGGCTCTTTCTCCATTTAGTCACAGCAACAGTAATATTTAAGTAATATTGATTTGTAATCTGTATGGACTCATGTTTTCTTATTTTATTTGAGGGGCTGGAGAGGTGGCTAGAGGTTAATACAGAGGTGGCTCACTCATATTATTCTTCCTGAGTTCCTTGCCCAGCATCAATATTGGGGAGCTCACAAGCACCTGTAATTCTAGCTTCAGGGGCTTAGATGCAATGCACTCATGTGCACATACCTACACACAGATTCACAGATAATTAAAAGGAATCTTAGCAAAAGAATGAATGGGTAAGCCAACTGTGGTGGCTCAGGCCTGTAATCCTAGAATTTGGGAGGTGGAGGTGGGCTGATCAGAAGTTCAGTGCAACATCAATTTTCACTATTACTTCAAACTGGGCTACATAAGACTCCATGTCAAGAAACAAGACCCAAACAAGGGAGAACCCTCCAGAGTTACTGAGGAGTAGTTATGTAAGAAGAATTTAGAGATTTATTATGTAATTAGTATGTCAAACTATCCACTACTGTGAGTAGTCTGTAAATTTGGAAGCCGTCATTGTTTGAGGAACCAGGGATCATCAAGAGTACTTTAACTGTACTTTCTGTCCTTACATTGGTTGGTTCTGATTTTGTACATTAGCTGAAATTTTTGCCTTAGGGAGAAAAATGCCAAGCTAATTAACATTTTGTGTTATGGAGAAATGGAGAACTTGTCTATATTTCTGAGACAGGTTTTCATGATATAGTCTTGGCTGTTCTAGGACTGACTATGTAAACAAAACTGGTTTTGAACTCTCAGTCTCTCTGAAATTCTGGTGCCAGTCAAAGGCATGTGCCACTACCATGCTTGGCTTTATTTTGTCTTCTGGAAATATTGTAACTGAGAGTGAGGTTCTCATTCTCTTTGCATTTTATGTAGCTCACCTCTTCTGTTTTTTCTGGGATTATGTAGAAGGATCTACTATTTCCACTACACTACAGCCCCCTAAATTCTTTTAATTTCTCCCGGCTTTATCAGTTCTGTTGGCTCTTTTAGCAAAGTGGAATGTCTTCACCTCCAGAAGAAATCCTTTCTGAGACTTATTTATAACCTAAATTAAAAATGACAGCCAGGCATGGTGGCACACGCCTTTAATCCCAGCACTTGGGAGGCAGAGGCAGGTGGATTTCTGCGTTCGAGGCCAGCCTGGTCTACAGAGTGAGTTCCAGGACAGCCAGGGCTATACAGAGAAACCCTGTCTCAAAAAACCAAAAAAAAAAAAAAAAAAAAAGTCTCCATTTAGCAGGTCTGGAATATGGCAGTTGGGCTTGTTAGGGAAGCAGCTTGATAAATCTGTCCAGATTCTTGTCTTGCTTTTCTGCCTCAGTCATATATATGGTTTTTCCTATCTCAGACCGCTGCAGTTTTGGGTGTCACGTCTTGTCTTTATTTTAGATAAGATTTCGCTGTGTGTTCTGAGTTGGCCTCAAGGTCATGCTCCTCTTACCCCAGTGTCTTGAGAGGTAGGTTTATAGGTGTGTATCACTGTGCCTGCTCTTGGATTTTGAGTACATGTGTGTTTGGGATTGAACTAGAACCTCCTGCATAAGAACCAAACACTACAGTGGAGCTATGTTCCTTTAAAGATCAAATGAGAAGAAAAATCAGAATCCTGAGTGAGATGGAGTTAGAATGATTCTGAATGAATGATCTCTATACGTTTGCCTCTTTCTATGAGCTTTAGGTATCTCAGCTTTAATCACTCTGCCTTTAAGTGAGATTTCCCAGACGACTTGGTTATACGTAATACTTGAGAAGTACTGATCTAGCCTGGACTGACTGACAGATGCTTTATTTGTAAAAGTACAGGGTTTCAGACTTTCTGAGCAAAATGGAATGGAAGTGACGTGGTGGCTGTTGATTTGAAGTGCACATTTTTACCTTAATTTTTTTTTGATTGAAATGTATTTGTTGTTGTTTTTTTCCTTGTTATTGTTGATAGAAGAAAAGATAATGGGGTATAGCTAGCTAGTCTGCCATCTTGTATAGGGAATCTGTTTTTTTTTTTTTTTTTTCCTCTTTTCCGAGACAGGGTTCCTCTGTGTAGCCCTGGCTGTCCTGGAACTCACTTTGTAGACCAGGCTGGCCTCGAACTCAGAAATCTGCCTGCCTCTGCCTTTTGAGTGCTGGGATTAAAGGCGTGTGCCACCACGCCCGGCTATGTTCTGTTTTTTAAAGTTGAATTTATAAAATGTACCTGTATACTGCCTGTGATCAGAGATCCAGTAGTTAGAGAATACAGTCTTCATTTCAGTGTGCTTTTGTTTGTGATTTGTTCTCTAATATTATTGACATAGCTTAGTAGCTTTAAAACATTCTCTAGGGAGGAGCTAGAGAGACGCCAGCTCAGTGGTTAATAGCATGTACTGCTGCTCTTGCAGAGCAATGAGTTTGGTTCCCAGCACCCACGTCCAGTAGCTCACAATCACTATCCCTCCTGCCCAGAGGATCTGTCAGATTTCACAGGCATCTGCACTTGCATGTGTATTTTCCCCCTACCATATAATTAAAAAAGAAATCTCTAAAACATTATATACTTCTCTGTTTCTGTGGTTTTAGAATCTGGGGACTCTGGGTTGGGTCCTCCGTAAGGCTGCGTTGAAGATGTTCATCAGGGTTGGGTTTTCACAAGGGGTTCTTCCGTGGATGGATTATTTGTAAACTCGTGATGGTTCAGGTCCTTTGCTTTATTATAGTGAGGGCCCTAGCCAAGGTTTTGCCTCATTTCTTGAGACCTTCCCTAAGCCAACATACTAACATGGTGGTTTGTGTCTTCAAAGCCAGTAAGTAAAACAAAAACAAAAACAAAAACAAGCCGGGCGTGGTGGCACACGCCTTTAATCCCAGCACTCAAAAGGCAGAGGCAGGTGGATTTCTGAGTTCGAGGCCAGCCTGGTCTACAAAGTGAGTTCCAGGACAGCCAGGGCTATACAGAGAAACCCTGTCTCAAAAAACCAAAAAACCAAAACCAAAACCAAAAACAAAGCCAGTAAGTAAGAAGCAACATGGCCATTACGATATTCATTTATTCCACACAGTCCATCATCTTTGTCATACTCTTTTGGTTACAAGTCTGTCATAGGTCACACTCAAGAAGGGATTTTATAAAGATGGGCATACAAGGGTGGTAGCCTTCTGTGGGAAATCTTATGCCACAATGCTGAAATATAAGAATGCAGTATGTAATGAATGTGCATTATATTCCCGATGCACTATGGTCTATACTTAGATGATCAGGGGCTTTGCTGATGTGGTCAGGTATTTAAAACCAGAAGGAAAAGCCTGACACCTTTGCTGTGTTAGTTGCTGCTACACAGATTCTGTAGGTCAAAGCTTGTTAATATGATTTATAGTAATTTTGTGGATTAGATTCTAGACATTTTATTGTCTCCTTTTTTTAGTTGACTATATTGTGGAATATGACTATGATGCTGTACATGATGATGAGTTAACTATCCGAGTTGGGGAAATCATCAGAAATGTGAAAAAACTACAGGAAGAAGGATGGCTAGAAGGAGAACTAAATGGGAGACGAGGGATGTTCCCTGACAATTTTGTTAAGGTAAGTACTGTCAGTAAGTATATATGTCAAGAAATAAATGCATATGTTTAAAATGAAAGTACTTTAGAACTTTTACATTTAGAAAAATATAGGTACATTTGTGATTGGCAACCTGCTGTTCAATAACGCTGTGTGAATGTATGTGTATCTTTGTGCCTGTTTGTGCATGTATTTACCTGCCTGTCTTTTCTTTTTAAACTATAGATCTCACTTTGAGTTGGTATCTCAGAATTGTCCCACAAGTCTTCCATTGTATTTATTGCTCTTCTCTCATTCCCTCCTTCCCCCATCTTCCTTCCCTACCTTCCTTTCTTGTTTTAAAGACAGAGTCTCTCTATGTTGTTCTGGCTGTCCTGAAACTTGGTGTGTAGATGAGGCTGGCCTTGCCTCTGCCTCTGCAGTGCTGGGATTGAAGGATAACACTGCCATGCTCAGCTTTGCTGCCTTCCTAACCCTGCTGAGGATACGTTAGACCATACTTTTGAATTAAAGAGATTAACCTGCTAAACATCCTTTTAGTTTAGGAAACAGGCTTTAAGATACTTAAGCTTATTACAAACTAATAAATTGTCAGTGTTAGAGAAGAAGAGAGAATACAATGAATTTAAATATAATTGGTATTAGCTTTGTTTCCTATATATGTTAATGATTATGAACTCTTGGGAAGGCTAGAGCATGTCTCATTTGTTTTTTTCCAACTTGCACAGTAGTATTTTATAGAATGCATGCTTAGTATTTGTTTTCCGAGTAATTCAAATTTTAGTTGTAGTTTCATCTACAAATAAGAACAAAGTTTTGTTAATTGATTTCAGAGAAGGTGAAGTAGCTGCACTTACTCTAACTGCATTTTTTTCTCTTTTCTTAGTCAAGTAATTCAGAAAAGATGTAGATAAATTTTTGAGAAAAGGTTGATTTTAAAAAATTATTTTAAAAAATAAATTATTTTCAGGAACGACAAATAAATCTGCCAGGTGTGGTGGTGTACACCTTTAATCACAGTACTCAGAAGACAGAGGGTGGGGATCCCCTGGAGCTGTGGATGCTGGGAATAGAACCCAGCTTCTGAAAGTGTAGACAGTGTTCCTAACCAATGAGTCAGTCATCTCTTTTTTTTTTTTTTTTTTTTTAAGATTTATTTATTTATTTATTTATTATATGTAAGTACACTGTAGCTGTCTTCAGACACTCCAGAAGAGGGCATCAGGTTTTGTTACAGATGGTTGTGAGCCACCATGTGGTTGCTGGGACTTGAACTCAGGACCTTCGGAAGAGCAATCAGCGCTCTTAACCACTGAGCTATCTCGCCAGCCCGTCAGTCATCTCTTTAGCTCATCCCACTGTTTGGTTTGCTTTTGCTTTTGTTTTTTTTTTTTTTTTGTTGTTTTTTTGTTTTTTGTTTTTTTAAATCACAGGGCTCCACTAGATAGCCTAGCAACCTGCCTATTTCGTTCTGTGAAGTGCTGGGGTCGCATATGAGCCAGTATGTTTCCCCGATGGGTATCTTAGTTGCTTTTATACTTTGGCAGTTATGAACAAAACTGTTAGAAACATCTTCTCTGTGGTGTGCATTTTGGGTAAAGACTAAATAGTGCAGTTGTTGATTAAGTTGCATAGTAACAAATGTTGGTTTAATAAGACACTGTCAGTTATTTTGGAAAGTAGTGGCATTTTGGGTAAAGACCAAATAATGTAGTTGTTGAGTTGCATAGTAACAAATGTTGGTTTACTAAGACACTGTCAGTTTTTTTGGAAAGTAGTGGTACCGTTTCCGTTTCTGCTAGGGATGCATGGCATTTCCTGTTGCTTTATATCTTTACCCATATTTGGTGTTATCAATGTTTTGAATTTTTGGCCATTCTAATAATGTGTGGCACCTCAGTGTATAATTTACAATTCCTTAAAGTTATGCATTGAACATTTTTTCGCGTGTTTATTTACCTATATCTTTCCTTTAGTGATGTTGGTTTATGGTTTTTATGCATTTAAAATTTTCAGCTTATTATTGTTGTTGACTAGCTTTAAAGGTGTCTTTATTTGAATACATCTCATTCAAAGATGTTCATTAGGTACATCTTTGTAAATATTTTCTGTGGCATATTTTTTTCTCCTTGATGGTGTATTCATTCCCGTTCCCTCCACCCCCCTCTGTATGTGTGTGTGTGTGTGTGTAAAAGATATACAGAATTTATTAGAAGGTATAACACACATGGAAGGGGTGATCTTGGACAAGGATCTAAGAGGTAATTGTAATAATGTACAATTTCAAGGGGTAAGAATGGACAGTGGCCAAAGAGACCATCCATCCCTCTATATTTTAGGCAGGCTTTATACTATTTCTAAAGTTTTTGTAGTAGACCGCTTTCCTGAGGAGTATTTTCCTGTTCTTCAAGTTCAAGTGATTGACAGGCTCCATTTGGATTTTTTTTTTTTTTTTTTAAAGATGGGTTTTACTATGTAGCTCTGGCTGGTGTTGAAATTACAGCTCTCCCTGCCTTTGTCTCCTTTGCTGTTTCTAAGACTTGAAGGCATGCCACCATGCCTGGCTGGATTGACTCTTTTTGTATTTGAGACAAGGTCTGTGTAGTTCTGCCTGACCTGGAATTTACTGTGTAAATCAGGCTGGCTTTGAACTCAGAGATCCATCTGCCCCTGTTGCCTAAGTGCTGTAATGATTGGCACAGGAGGGGTCAATGGTATGCCCTTATTTGTTATTAAACAGCTTTCACAGAGATAGTAATATCAGTTCTTAGTTTTTAGTTTTAGCTCTCTATTATAATGATCTCTGCAATTCAGAATATTCTGTATTCACTAAGGGCCACTGCTATTTCAGATCTCATTCATTTGACTGGTAATTATAGTGCTGCAGTTTGAGTTCTTGGTTTTACAGGCTGCTGATTATGAAGGAGTGGTCCATCCCCAGAGAAATTGAAATCTGCTAATATCATCTTTTTCCTCAAGGGGTCAGACCCAGACTATTGTGAAGGCTCATGGGTTAAAAGTGCTTCTTGCAGAAGCCTAACAACCTCAGAGGAACTGAGACTTGACTGTTTACCCAAACCTCTTCCCATTGATGGGGATTATTGAGTTGGAGGCCACCTAAGTCAGGGATAGAATCAGGGGCTCTGGTCTGAGAGTCTTTTGATCCTGAGGGCAATAAAACCTTTAGTATCCTGTCACATTGAGGGCAAGGACTCTTAGGAGTACACCCAATATTTGGACATTTTCTCTTACAGTGATCTGTCTGCTTACAGATTTAACATTAATTTTTCAGTGACTTCTCTAAGAGGAGTCAGGGGGAGATCCTGTTAGGCAGTAAAGCTCCAGGAAATTGTACTCCCTTTACTCTTATGTTCTCTTCCTATCATGTGTATTAACATTCTTTTGTCTTTAACTTTGTTCCTCTTGTAGGTGGTGGTTATAGAAAACAGAATTGGCTAATTTTTGTATGGTATCAGTAGTGATCTCCAGTCTCACTGCTAATATTTGTAGTTATCTTCTAATGGCAAGGGCAGATTAAATAAGGTAGCTGTCTTGGAAAGAATTTTGTCTTCAAAAGGAGTGGGGATTAGTTGGAGTGTACTTCTGAAGGCTTTCTAAAAGCAATGGGTTTTCATTAGGTCCTTGATCAGTAGTTTTAGTTATTGGTTGTAATTCTCTTAATACCTAACCTAAATTGCCTGGTTATATTTTATAAATCTGGGTAATACTTTTGAAAATTTAAATTTTATTTATATGTTTATGTATGTATATACAGTGCTTACAGAGGCCAAAAAAAGGGAGTCAGGTCCTTTGGGAGCAGGCAGTTGAGAGCCACTTGACTTGGGTGCTAGGACCTAAATTGAAAAGCAGGAAGCATTTACATTGAGATAGCCCCCCAGTCCTAAATCACAAGAGACGTGTAAAAGGCATTCTCTCAGGTCAAGTTAACTTCAGTCAAGGCTTGGGGTTCAAATTTATCCAAATTATGAAGGATACATCTTAGAGTAATCAATAGAAACTGAAGAGGAATTAATCCATTCAAATACAGGAGGCCATAAAGAAAGCATGCCTTACAAAAATACAGTGAACAACTGGGGCATTGCCTGTTTGCTTCTGAGTATGGGAATCAGATGTAGCATATATTACTCAATTCTGGAGTTGCCCTTAGCTGGTGGGAAGTTTGACCTTTATTATCTTTGCATAGTAAGTATGATTGCTCCTCTCCTATAAGGTTCTGGAGAGGTGGAGGAAATCCAGAAAGAAATAGTTGTTTATTTCATGGCTACAGTGTATTGAAGGCTAGTGCCCACAGGGGGACCTTTAAGCTAGTATATTATGAAAAATATATGACTTAAAATCAGAAAAACCTATTGTTTGTGTTTGGTATTAGCACTTTATTCTGATTTAGGAAACGCATGGCAGTAGGGACACCCAAGTACATTTCATGAGTGTAGCCACTCCATTTTGAAAGAGACATCTAAGTTTGCTTATATGCATATATTAGGTGACAGAAGTACAAGTGGGCCTAGATTGAGGCAGATAGTCCTAAAAATAAGATCCAGTAGCTAAGAGAAGTGTATACATGGAGGAAATATAAATATAACACGGTAGGGAATCCCCTGATCTTTACCCTAGCAGTTGTCTAGTAAGTCTGTGACTTAACCTTGGTGACGATGAGGAAATTCTCTTACAACTTGATGGGAACATTAAAATATGTAGCAGGATCTTGCCCTGGACTTTGTTAGC